>NC_139634.1:45470343-45475343 GCF_964638095.1 Poromitra crassiceps | reverse complement strand
TTGTAGTTCTTATTTTTGTAACCAGGAAGTGGCCGCCATTATGCTAATTAGGTGACGCTGATTCCAACGCATCCTTCACGAGCTCTCTACGACCTTCCTAGCCAGAGTTGTAGTTCTTTATTTTTTTGTAGTTCTTATTTTTGTAACCAGGAAGTGGCCGCCATTTTTTTTTTTTTTTTTTTTTGGCCGCCATTATGCTAATTAGGTGACGCTGATTCCAACGCATCCTTCACGAGCTCTCTACGACCTTCCTAGCCGGAGTTGTAGTTCTTTATTTTTTTGTAGTTCTTATTTTTGTAACCAGGAAGTGGCCGCCATTATGCTAATTAGGTAACGCTGATTCCAACGCATCCTTCACGAGCTCTCTACGACCTTCCTAGCCGGAGTTGTAGTTCTTTATTTTTTTGTAGTTCTTATTTTTGTAACCAGGAAGTGTTTGAGCCAAAATCCTTCCTCAGGGGATGTGATAGGAGTGCGTTTCAGGTCATTTGGAGTCGACTGGTACTACCCTTGAAAATTGAAAAATATTTTTTACATAGGAAAAGTACAAAAAGACAACCCTAGCTGAAATTTGCACTAGGTTGTTAGGGTTGTACACCCTTCACTCATGTTGAAGGGCTAAGTTGGAACTAGGGTTAGGAAGTTAGACACTTGACCTTATGTAGTTTTATGCGCTGGTCCCGAATATGGGCGGGGCTTCCGCCGGAAGTGACCGGAAGTGGGTGTAAATAGGCTTTGAACATGGCATTTTGGCCAACCCTAGGCTGTTTTGCATATGGGTTGTTGGGGGGGTGTCATATGAGCATGAATTAGGCCAATTGGAGTCGTTTGGTGAAACGGCTAAGATACTTTTTTTTTTTTGTATGGGAAAAGTACTTTTCCCATACAATTGAAAAAAAAAAAAAAAACGGATGTCGGATGCAACAATTCAGTAAAAATCAGTAATTGAAGCTAGCCCTTTCAAAGTTGCTGGACACGTAGGAGACAGTCTAAAGCCTACTCTCAGCAAAGGGTAGGCTAATCGGAGCTACGCTCAGGGAGCTGTGGTCCCGCAGAGTTGAAAAAACTCAGAAAACGCACGAAATAACGAAATCCTGCAAAATTTACATCTCTTTTTGTGCCAGGGACACAGTTCCACTCAACCTGGAGCTGTAATTGTTGCTACAGTGAACGTTGAGAACCCCTAGTACATTGTCAAACCGTCATTTTGGTTGTAGCTTCAATTACTGAATTTTAGTGAATATAAAGATACGACACTTTTTTTTTATTTTTTTTGTAAAGAAAAAAAGTTCCGTTTTGACCTTCCATTTTTTGTGGGCTGAAAGAGGAGTGTGAGAGGAGTTCCCACAAAAAAAAGTTACACCTTGAAGTTACTTCCCCTAGGAGTTATTCAGGTTTTTTTTTTTTTTTTTTTTTTTTTTAATTTTTTTTTTTTTTTTTTATAGCCATGTAGGTACTCTAAGGACTCCATTTTTGGCGAGGAGCTCGAAAAACGACTTAATTTTGGCCAAAAAGCAAGGGAAATGGCCCAAAATGGCCCAAAAGCGTTTTTTTTTTTTTAATTTTTTTTTTTTTTTTATAGCCATGTAGGTACTCTAAGGACTCCATTTTTGGCGAGGAGCTCGAAAAACGACTTAATTTTGGCCAAAAAGCAAGGGAAATGGCCCAAAATGGCCCAAACGCGTTTTTTATTTTTTTATTTTTTTATTTTTTTTTTATAGCCATGTAGGTACTCTAAGGACTCCATTTTTGGCGAGGAGCTCGAAAAACGACTTCATTTTGGCCAAAAAGCAAGGGAAATGGCCCAAAATGGCCCAAACGCGTTTTTTATTTTTTAATTTTTTTATTTTTTTTATAGCCATGTAGGTACTCTAAGGACTCCATTTTTGGCGAGGAGCTCGAAAAACGACTTCATTTTGGCCAAAAAGCAAGGGAAATGGCCCAAAATGGCCCAAACGCGTTTTTTTTTTTTTATTTTTTTATTTTTTTTATAGCCATGTAGGTACTCTAAGGACTCCATTTTTGGCGAGGAGCTCGAAAAACGACTTCATTTTGGCCAAAAAGCAAGGGAAATGGCCCAAAATGGCCCAAACGCGTTTTTTATTTTTTTATTTTTTTATTTTTTTTTATAGCCATGTAGGTACTCTAAGGACTCCATTTTTGGCGAGGAGCTCGAAAAACGACTTCATTTTGGCCAAAAAGCAAGGGAAATGGCCCAAAATGGCCCAAACGCGTTTTTTTTTTTTTTTTTTTTTTTTTTTTCATAGCCAAGTAACCACTCTAACGACTGGGAATATTACGGGGAACTTGAAAAACTACTTTTTAGCTTGATCCGAGCAAGGGAAATTCTACTTCCTGTTTTGGTCATTTTCTTTTATTTTGAAGGCCAAAAACAGGAAGTCGTTTTTTTGCTAACTATTTTAACTTTTTTCTTTTTTTTTTTTTTTTTTTTATAGCCATGTAGGTACTCTAAGGACTCCATTTTTGGCGAGGAGCTCGAAAAACGACTTCATTTTGGCCAAAAAGCAAGGGAAATGGCCCAAAATGGCCCAAACGCGTTTTATTTTTTTTTATTTTATTTATTTTTTTTATAGCCATGTAGGTACTCTAAGGACTCCATTTTTGGCGAGGAGCTCGAAAAACGACTTCATTTTGGCCAAAAAGCAAGGGAAATGGCCCAAAATGGCCCAAACACGTTTTTATTTTTTTTTATTTTGAAATTTTTTTTTTTTTCATAGCCAAGTAACCACTCTAACGACTGGGAA
The DNA here is from genome assembly GCF_964638095.1 of Poromitra crassiceps. Taxonomy (NCBI): domain Eukaryota; kingdom Metazoa; phylum Chordata; class Actinopteri; order Beryciformes; family Melamphaidae; genus Poromitra; species Poromitra crassiceps. The sequence continues at coordinate 45,472,578 of NC_139634.1, read as the reverse complement.
TATTACGGGGAACTTGAAAAACTACTTTTTAGCTTGATCCGAGCAAGGGAAATTCTACTTCCTGTTTTGGTCATTTTCTTTTATTTTGAAGGCCAAAAACAGGAAGTCGTTTTTTTGCTAACTATTTTAACTTTTTTTTTTTAATTTTTTTTTTTTTTTTTTTATAGCCATGTAGGTACTCTAAGGACTCCATTTTTGGCGAGGAGCTCGAAAAACGACTTCATTTTGGCCAAAAAGCAAGGGAAATGGCCCAAAATGGCCCAAACGCGTTTTTTTTTTTTTTTTTTTTTTTTTTTTTTATGTATGGCAATTTGCAATGGTTCGGCAACGAAACTCCTGAGCGAAAAGGGCCCCATACGTTTTCTGCTCCCTTTTGGACCAGGAATCCAACTGCGCCATGCGCGGGCCTCTCCGGGCACCGTAAAAAACCTCATTTTCGTAACCCTAACCCTAGGTGCTAGTCGGGGTTAGACAATTGCTCGGCAACGAAACTCCTGAGCGAAAAGGGCCCCATACGTTTTCTGCTCCCTTTTGGACCAGGAATCCAACTGCGCCATGCGCGGGCCTCTCCGGGCACCGTAAAAAACCTCATTTTCGTAACCCTAACCCTAGATGTGGGTCTGGCAATTTGCAATGGTTCGGCAACGAAACTCCTGAGCGAAAAGGGCCCCATACGTTTTCTGCTCCCTTTTGGACCAGGAATCCAACTGCGCCATGCGCGGGCCTCTCCGGGCACCGTAAAAAACCTCATTTTCGTAACCCTAACCCTAGATGTGGGTATGGCAATTTGCAATGGTTCGGCAACGAAACTCCTGAGCGAAAAGGGCCCCATACGTTTTCTGCTCCCTTTTGGACCAGGAATCCAACTGCGCCATGCGCGGGCCTCTCCGGGCACCGTAAAAAACCTCATTTTCGTAACCCTAACCCTAGGTGCTAGTCGGGGTTAGACAATTGCTCGGCAACGAAACTCCTGAGCGAAAAGGGCCCCATACGTTTTCTGCTCCCTTTTGGACCAGGAATCCAACTGCGCCATGCGCGGGCCTCTCCGGGCACCGTAAAAAACCTCATTTTCGTAACCCTAACCCTAGATGTGGGTATGGCAATTTGCAATGGTTCGGCAACGAAACTCCTGAGCGAAAAGGGCCCCATACGTTTTCTGCTCCCTTTTGGACCAGGAATCCAACTGCGCCATGCGCGGGCCTCTCCGGGCACCGTAAAAAACCTCATTTTCGTAACCCTAACCCTAGGTGCTAGTCGGGGTTAGACAATTGCTCGGCAACGAAACTCCTGAGCGAAAAGGGCCCCATACGTTTTCTGCTCCCTTTTGGACCAGGAATCCAACTGCGCCATGCGCGGGCCTCTCCGGGCACCGTAAAAAACCTCATTTTCGTAACCCTAACCCTAGATGTGGGTATGGCAATTTGCAATGGTTCGGCAACGAAACTCCTGAGCGAAAAGGGCCCCATACGTTTTCTGCTCCCTTTTGGACCAGGAATCCAACTGCGCCATGCGCGGGCCTCTCCGGGCACCGTAAAAAACCTCATTTTCGTAACCCTAACCCTAGGTGCTAGTCGGGGTTAGACAATTGCTCGGCAACGAAACTCCTGAGCGAAAAGGGCCCCATACGTTTTCTGCTCCCTTTTGGACCAGGAATCCAACTGCGCCATGCGCGGGCCTCTCCGGGCACCGTAAAAAACCTCATTTTCGTAACCCTAACCCTAGATGTGGGTATGGCAATTTGCAATGGTTCGGCAACGAAACTCCTGAGCGAAAAGGGCCCCATACGTTTTCTGCTCCCTTTTGGACCAGGAATCCAACTGCGCCATGCGCGGGCCTCTCCGGGCACCGTAAAAAACCTCATTTTCGTAACCCTAACCCTAGGTGCTAGTCGGGGTTAGACAATTGCTCGGCAACGAAACTCCTGAGCGAAAAGGGCCCCATACGTTTTCTGCTCCCTTTTGGACCAGGAATCCAACTGCGCCATGCGCGGGCCTCTCCGGGCACCGTAAAAAACCTCATTTTCGTAACCCTAACCCTAGGTGCTAGTCGGGGTTAGACAATTGCTTGGCAACGAAACTCCTGAGCGAAAAGGGCCCCATACGTTTTCTGCTCCCTTTTGGACCAGGAATCCAACTGCGCCATGCGCGGGCCTCTCCGGGCACCGTAAAAAACCTCATTTTCGTAACCCTAACCCTAGGTGCTAGTCGGGGTTAGACAATTGCTCGGCAACGAAAC
>NC_139634.1:45258647-45463647 GCF_964638095.1 Poromitra crassiceps | reverse complement strand
CGACCGGTCATGCGATAACGGCACCAGCTCATACAGCATTCTCTGATCATTCTTGTACAATATTGTTTTTTAAATTTGTCATTGGTCTCTCGAGCACTCTTGCGTGCCCGGAACCATAAGCGATGTGTCGGTGTTGTCGGTGTCCGTGTCTCGAGCTCGAGCACAAGCTCGACCGCTCATGTGAGAACGACACTCGTGCTGCAGCTCGAGCACAAGCTCGACGGCTCTGGCGAGAACACGATCTCGACAGCTCATGCGAGAACAGCTCGAGGACGATCTCGACGGGTCGTGCGAGAATGGTATTGGCGCTGCAGCTCGAGCATGCGCTCGACTGCTCATGTGAGTACACGGGCTCGACTCTCTCTCAGTCCCCGTGTTGTTGCTCTCTCCCAGCAGAGAAAGAGGAAACTCTCTCTCTCTCTCTCTGTCTCGCACACAGACAAGCTCGTGTTCGAGCTGCAGCAGGATTGCTGTTCTCGCATGAGCGGTCGAGCTGGTGCTCGAGCTCAAGACACGAACACCGACAACACAGACAACTCGCGAATGGTGCCGGGCACGCAAGAGTGCTCGAAACCAATGACAAAAATAAAAAAACAATATTGTACAAGAATGATCAGAGTATGCTGTGTGAGCTGGTGCCGTTCTCGCACAACCGGTCGAGTTTGTGCGCAACATTCCTCTAGTGATGTCTACATCTGTGTGTAAGTGAGTTCATTCTACCTGTGATGAATAACAATAATAAACTAACATCGACAAAGTCAAAGTTGTGTTTTACTCTTTATTGCAAAATATATCAAAAGCACAATACAGCCGACCGGAGACAGCGAGCTCGGTGATACTGACAAACTCCTGTGCGCCTCAGTCCTCGAACACCACTCCAGGACCTCTCCCGAGCCCGAGATTGAGTTGGGTTTGTGGAAACACACGCGCCCTCTCTCCTCTCTCTCAGTGCCCGTGTTGTTGCTCTCTCCCAGCAGAGAAAGAGGAAACTCCCTCTCTCTCTCTCTCTGTCTCGCACATGGACAAACACATGTGGGACTGTGTGTGTGTGTGTTGCGGTCTATGAACCTAGGCTCGGTCTGCGGGCTTCTGGGGCCTCGGACAGTGCCGGTCTCGCACAAGCGGTGGAGCTTGTGCTCGAGTGCAGGTCCCGTTCTCGCATGAGCGGTCGAGCTCGTGTCCTCGCCCGAGCCGTCGAGCTCGTGTTCTCTGAGCTGTCGAGCTCATGCTCGAGCTGCAGCACGAGTGTCGTTCTCGCACGAGCGGTCGAGCTTGTGCTCGAGTGCAGGTCCCATTCTTGCATGAGCAGTCGAGCTCATGTTCTCGCATGAGTGGTCAAGCTCGTGCTCGAGCTGCAGCACGAGTGCCGTTCTCGCATGAGCGGTCGAGCTCGTATTCTCACATGAGCGGTCGAGTTTGTGCTCGAGTGCAGGTCCCGTTCTTGCATGAGCAGTCAAGCTCATGTTCTCGCATGAGCGGTCAAGCTCGTGATCGAGCTGCAGCTCGACTGCCGTTCTCGTATGAGCGGTCGAGTTCGTGCTGCAGCTCGAGTGCCGGATTGCAGGTCCTGTTCTCGCATGTGCGGTCGAGTTCGTGTTCTCGCCTGAGCCGTCAAACTCGCGCTCGAGCTGCAGCACGAGTGCCGTCCTCGCATGAGCGGTCGAGCTAGTGCTCAAGCTCGAGACACGGACACGGACAACACCGACAACTCGCGAACGGGCATGCAAGAGTGCTCGAGAGACCAATGACAAAAATAAAAAACAATATTATACAAGAATGATCAGAGTATGCTGTGTGAGCTGGTGCCATTTCAGCTCGAGTGCCGGTCTCGCACGAGCGGTGGAGCTTGTGCTTGAGTGCAGGTCCCGTTCTCGCATGAGCGGTCAAGCTCGTGCTCGAGCTGCAGCACGAGTGCCGTTCTCGCATGAGCGGTGCTCAAGCTCGAGACACGGACACCGACAACTCGCGAACGGTGCCGGGCACGCAAGAGTGCTCGAGAGACCAATGACAAAAATAAAAAACAATATTGTACAACAATGATCAGAGTATGCTGTGTGAGCTGGTGCCGTTCTCGCACGTGCGGTGGAGCTCGTACTCGAGCTGCAGCACGAGTGCCTTTCTCGCATGAGCGGTCGAGCTCGCGCTCGAGCTGCAGCACGAGTGCCATTCTCGCATGAGCGGTCAAGCTCATGTCCTCGCACGAGCGGTCGAGTTCGTGATCGAGCTGCAGCTCGACTGCCGTTCTCGCATGAGCGGTCGAGTTCGTGCTGCAGCTCGAGTGCCGGTCTCGCATGAGCCGTGGAGCTTGTGCTCGAGTGCAGGTCCAGTTCTCGCATGAGCGGTCGAGCTCGTGTTCTCGCACGAGCCGTAGAGCTCGTACTGGAGCTGGAGGACGAGCGGTCGAGCGTGGCTGGTAGCCGACAACACCGACAACTCGCGAACGGTGCCAGGCACGCAAGAGTGCTCGAGAGACCAATGACAAAAATAAAAAACAATAATGTACAAGAATGATCAGAGCATGCTGTGATGCTGTGTGAGCTGGTCCCATTCTCGCACGAGCGGTGGAGCTTGTACTCGAGCTTGAGCGCAGGTGCCATTCTCGCATGAGCGGTCGAGCTGGTGTTCTCGCACGAGCGGTCAAGCTTGTGCTCGAGTGCAGGCCCTGTACTTGCATGAGCGGTCGAGCTCGTGTTCTCGCATGAGCCGTCGAGCTCGTGCTTGAACGCAGATGCCGTTCTCGCATGAGCTGTCGAGCTGGTGTCCTCGCACGAGCGGTCGAGCTTGTGCTCGAGTGCAGGTCCCGTTCTTGCATGAGCGGTCGAGCTCGTGTTCTCGCATGAGGCGTCGAGCTCGTGCTCAAGCTGCAGCACGAGTGCCGTTCTCGAAGGAGCGGCCCAGCTCGTGTTCTCACATGAGCGGTCGAGTGTGTGCTCGAGCGCTGTTCTCGCATGAGCCGTCGAGCTGGTGCTGGAGCTGGAGCTCGAGTGCCAGTCTCGCATGAGCGGTCGAACTTGTGCTCGAGTGCAGGTCCCGTTCTTGCATGAGCGGCCGAGGTTGTGTTCTCGCCTGAGCCATCGAGCTCGTGCTGGAGCTGCAGCACGAGTGCCGAGCTCGCATGAGCGGTCGAGCTGGTGCTCAAGTTAGAGACACGGACACCCCCGAGAACTCGCGAACGGTGCCGGGCACGCAAGAGTGTGCTGGTACCATTCTCGCATGTGCAGTCGAGCTCGTGCTCGAGTGCTGTTCTCGCACGACCGGTCGAGTTCGTGATCGAGCTACAGCTCGAGTGCCGTTCTCGCACGAGCGGTCGAGTTCGTGCTCGAGCTGCAGCTCGAGTGCCGGTCTCGCACAAGCGGTGGAGCTTGTGCTCGAGTGCAGGTCCCGTTCTCGCATGAGCGGTCGAGCTCGTGTCCTCACCCGAGCCATCGAGCTTGTGTTCTCTGAGCTGTCGAGCTCATGCTCGAGCTGCAGCACGAGTGTCGTCCTCGCACGAGCGGTCGAGCTTGTGCTCGAGTGCAGGTCCCATTCTTGCATGAGCAGTCGAGCTCATGTTCTCGCATGAGTGGTCAAGCTCGTGCTCGAGCTGCAGCACGAGTGCCGTTCTCGCATGAGCGGTCGAGCTCGTATTCTCACATGAGCGGTCGAGTTTGTGCTCGAGTGCAGGTCCCGTTCTTGCATGAGCAGTCAAGCTCATGTTCTCGCATGAGCGGTCAAGCTCATGATCGAGCTGCAGCTCGACTGCCGTTCTCGTATGAGCGGTCGAGTTCGTGCTGCAGCTCGAGTGCCGGTCTCGCACGAGCGGTGGAGCTTGTGCTCGATTGCAGGTCCCGTTCTCGCATGTGCGGTCGAGTTCGTGTTCTCGCCTGAGCCGTCAAACTCGCGCTCGAGCTGCAGCACGAGTGCCGTCCTCGCATGAGCGGTCGAGCTAGTGCTCGAGCTCGAGACACGGACACGGACAACACCGACAACTCGCCAACGGGCATGCAAGAGTGCTCGAGAGACCAATGACAAAAATAAAAAACAATATTATACAAGAATGATCAGAGTATGCTGTGTGAGCTGGTGCCATTTCAGCTCGAGTGCCAGTCTCGCACGAGCGGTGGAGCTTGTGCTTGAGTGCAGGTCCCGTTCTCGAATGAGCGGTCGAGCTCGTGCTCGAGCTGCAGCACGAGTGCCGTTCTCGCATGAGCGGTGCTCAAGCTCGAGACACGGACACCGACAACTCGCGAACGGTGCCGGGCACGCAAGAGTGCTCGAGAGACCAATGACAAAAATAAAAAACAATATTGTACAACAATGATCAGAGTATGCTGTGTGAGCTGGTGCCATTCTCGCACGTGCGGTGGAGCTCCTACTCGAGCTGCAGCACGAGTGCCATTCTCGCATGAGCGGTCGAGCTCGTGTTCTCGCACGAGCGGTCGAGCTCGTGCTCGAGCTGCAGCACGAGTGCCATTCTCGCATGAGCGGTCAAGCTCATGTCCTCGCACGAGCGGTCGAGTTCGTGATCGAGCTGCAGCTCGACTGCCGTTCTCGCATGAGCGGTCGAGTTCGTGCTGCAGCTCGAGTGCCGGTCTCGCACGAGCGGTGGAGCTTGTGCTCGAGTGCAGGTCCAGTTCTCGCATGAGCGGTCGAGCTCGTGTTCTCGCACGAGCCGTAGAGCTCGTACTGGAGCTGGAGGACGAGCGGTCGAGCGTGGCTGGTAGCCAAGTGTAGCTTGGGACAAACAGATAAGGAACCGGTTCAAACTGGTTCAGATGGTGACCCATACCTCCCCCCCCCCCCATCCATCAGTGGAATTTCCCTCAAGCAATGTTCCAAGTGAACTGGCACAACATCTGTTAGACCCCTCCCCCCCCCCACACACACACCATGACACGCTTCTTCTTCTCTTACAATAATCCTATCTTTGAACCATATTTTATTCTCAAGAGCGCCCCCTGGACTTTCTTCTTCTCCTCTGCTAACTGTAGTTTGTTGCCAACGTCGTCCCCTGGCTGATTTTTGGCAGTACTGCAACAAAGTTCAATAAGGAATATCAATGACGTAAAAAATAGGTACCGATCTGTCATTTCCCCCTCACAAACCATAATTAGGGTTAGGGTCTGGGAGAGGTTAGTTCCTCCAGACCCTAATGGGGGAGCACTTGACTAACGGGGGAGCAGTTAGGCTGATGGGTGAGCAGTTAGGCTAATGGGGGAGCAGTTGCCATAAGCGTCAAAGATTACTTCCATGGGTTTGCATTGAGTTTAGTCGGAAAGCCCAAGTCGTTTCATGTGTCGCTCAAGGGTACCATGTTAGTAACAAGCGACGGGACAAAGCGTCAATATGCTACGCGCTCAGAGTGAGAACGGGTTGAACAAATGCAATCAAACTTTCTGAGCCACTTGGTCAAACTTCATAAGATGTGTTTTCTCAGAGCATTTCACTCTGTCCTCTGGCTGACTGGGGTGGGGGGGAGGGGAAGACTTCATTATAAAGTAATTCTAAAGTCATGAAAATCTACTATTTTCTTAGCACCCCCACACATTGGTCTCCCACAGACCTGCACTGCTGAATAGACAGCGAGCCCCTTCCTCACGGGTGAAACACCTGCACGGATGGGAGGTGGCAGTATGGAAGTGCTCTTGTTATTTTCTTTTAGTCCTTCTTGTGGTTTCTCTTTGCTTTTATTTCGCCATGGTTTTATGCTTCTATTTATCTTATTTTATTATCTTATTATTTACATGATAGTGTAATAAGGGTCAGTGTAATATGGGCGGGTGCAATTTTTCTTGCCTGGCACTGCTTGTTCCAGCCGGGTTCTGTGCAATGCTTTGTTCAAATGCTACTGTTGTCTTGCTGTCATGTTGTTGTTTTCTTTTGTTGGTATATGTTACTGTCGATGGATATGCTGTAATGCACTTTGTTGCCCAAGACAAATCCCCCCCCTCCTTAGAAAGGATCCTGGAGCCGTGCCTGAAAAAAATACATTTCAGCTGTTTTTGTTTGTTTAATTTCTGAACTGTTAAAACACAGTCTGTCTTTTTCAGGGAAGTCTCTGAAAATGGTTAATGGCAAATAAAAAAAGTGCAGATAATCATAGTTTTGTAATAATAACAACACTAAGTAATAAATTAAATTAAATTTACAATAAACTCAGGTGCTTTCATAACATACTTTATTTGTGATTTTCCTATAACTTGTGCTATTTTCTGTCTCGCATCCTCAATTAAAAAAAAACATTTTCATGCTTTATTGACAGATGTATGGTGAGAGATGGGAGGACATGCAGCAAGTAACCACGGGCCAGATTTGAACCCGGGTCTCTGCAAGGAAAGAACCTGATACAGTCCACAGTCAACCCTCTGAGCCCTGCTGCTGCTGAGAGGCTGCACCATGAACATCACACACATGGACTTAGAAGACACAGTGACTGTGTGTTTCAACAGTTCAGAAAGTCTCTGAAAAGTTTTAACAGCTGAAATGTATTTTTTTTTAGCCTGGCTGGCTAACACTCTTCTTCAACTTGTGCCTTGTATGAAGAGATTGAACAATCAGAGGCACATAGGCCGTCTTCACCGCCTATGCTGCCTTCAAAGTGATCAGGACAGAAGCGTAGGCTGTCTTCACGCTCTATGCTGCCTTCAAAGCGATCAGGACAGAAGAAAAATGGTCTGTCTTGTCAAAGGGGGTTCTGGTTCAACAGTAATGGTAAAATAAAATAAACGTAACTATATTACTTTAATTTTATTGCCCAAAATTGTAGTTTGTAGTTTGAGTAGTTAAACAACAAAATGCCCAAAAAGTAGTTGAACTACTTGACTCACTGCGCAAATATGAATGTAGTTGAACTAGCACCAAGTTACTGCAAAATGTAGTTAAACTAAGTAGTTCAACTACATGTAGTTAGCTACTCCCAACACTGCTGTTGAAATAGGTCTGACAGGAAGGAGATAAGAGAGGAATATGAGTGTGCGATTTGAAAAAGAAAGTTGTGCTTCACGATTTGGAAGTTCTTTACCGGACTTAAGAGCCTTCAGCAAAGTATCCTGCAGTCTTATTTTTTTTTTAGATTTGGGGTAAGTTTTGGGGGCATTTCTGCCTTTATTTAGGTAGAACAGTAGGCAGACAGGAAAGGTGGGGGGGGGGGAGAGAGAGCGAGAGAGAGAACATGCGGCAGAGAATCTCAGGTTGGATTCGAACGCACACGAAGGAGCGAGCCTTCATCGTACACGTGCTACCAGGTGAGCCACCAGGATGCACGGAATGCTGCAGTTTTTGATGTCACCTGGAGGCTGGAGCAGATCTTTGCAGGTACTAAATCGACTGGGATCCAGTAGATCTGGATGCTGATTGATCTGTGTGAGGCCACCAAACAGGTTTCCTCAAGTCAGGGAGTGGTGTGTGTGTATGTGGTGAACAGGCCATTGTTCAGAGGGCATAATGAGAAAAGCTCTGTTCCAACTGTGAGCTTCTGTCAGCTGTTCTTACTCTGATGGTTTTGGCTCCAGTTTGGATCTCTCATTCTAACTGTGAGTGGTAGTAGTTGACAGTTTCTAACCACATGTAATCTGTCAACATGCATTTGAACTAATTTTACACTATCAATAAACAGAGATGGGAAAAGTACACACATTCTTTACTTAAGTAGAAGTACAGTTACTTGTACAAAATAAGTATTTCTACCGGCTGTTTCTGTGCAATGCTAATATAAACTGACATCATATTAATATAATTCAAAAAAGACTATTAAACTTAAAAGATCCTCTCCAAGATTTTTTTTTAATAATTTGTGTGATATGGTTTTTGCATTAAAAAGGTGCACATAATGTGTAAAAGCTGAGGGGGTGGGAGACGAGAGAGACAAACAATGTTACATCATATTTGGCTGTCATGCATTGAAACTAAAGTAACTAGCCTGTTTTGAAAATGTAAGGAGTAGAAAGTACAGATATTTGTGTTAAATTGTAGGAAAAAATTGTCAGAAAAATAAATACTCAGTAAATACTCAGGATTTCAGATACCTGAAAATCCTACTCAAGTACAGTAACAAAGCATTAAGTACTTTTAAGTTACTTCCCATCTCTGCTGGAAACAAATATCTTTCCTTCCTTTTTCCATACATTTCCAGACCTGGAAATTACTAAAATCAATTTCCATACTTACGTAGGAACCATATTACTGAGGCAAATAAAAAGAGCATTTCCGATGAAAAATCCCAGAGATCGCTTTATTTCCCATAATAGTCTTAACACACACACACACACACATAGAAACCATCAACATTACCGTTACCTTAACCAACAATACCATCACCCATGTCCATCTGAACTCCTCGACCTCCGCCCTCACCCATCACTCCTTCCCCTCCACCTCCTCCAGGCGTCTCTCCAGCCCGCATAGCCGCTGCTCCAGTGTCACAGTGTTTTGTGAGCCGGAGGCGGGCAGGCCCAACAGCACGCAGCCCAGCACCAGGCCCGCCAGCCGCATGGCCGTGAGGTCCGCCGAGGCTCCGGCGTCGCTCACGATCAGTCCGAAGAGCCACAGCGCCGCCACAGTTTTCAGCACCCAGAACACCCGCCTCAGCACGCCAATGGCCAGGCGGAGCACGACGGTCAGCAGCCAGTAGCCGATGAGGGCCAGCAGACCCCACTGGGCCACCGAGGTCACGCCCTCTGGAGTGAAGCGGGGGAACGGCAGCGGGACTGTGATGAGGGAGACACACAAACACATGTTACAGTTAAGGTGATTATTATTAGGGGCACCTGGGTAGTGCAAGGAAGGATCACAGGTTTGAGCCCCGTGTTGCCTCTGGCTTGGTCGGGTGTCCTTACAAGCACAACTGGCCGTGTCTGTGGGTGGGAAGCCGGATTAAGGGTATGTGTCCTGGTTGCTGCACTAGTGCCTCCTCTGGTCGGTTGGGGCGCCTGTTCGGGCGGTCCTGCCAGTGATACTCATCGCTGTGCACATCTATCGGAGGAAGCATGTGCTAGTCTACAACTCTCCCCAGATCGGCAGAGGGGGCGGAGCAACAATCGGGACAGCTTAAGTGTAATTTATAGTATACTCAGATGTGAAAGCCCTCGCCATGCTCGCCCGGAGTTGCTGGCGTGCAGCTCCCCAAATGTGTGATGGACTGTCGGGTCGACGCAACTGACGTGAACAGTGCAAGATTGCAAGTATAGACCCTTTTTATGTTTGTAAACAGCGATTATGTATTTTGTGGGTGGAGCTGAACTGGTTGCAGAAAGTTACAACTAGCAGTTCAGCTGTCATAGAAATATGGAAGATCCGGATGCCTCCTCCATGTATTTTAAAGCTTTGCCAGCAACAGACAGGTTACCTTACACAAATAAGCAAACTCTTTCAATGGAGTGAGGTTTCTTGACCTGTACTCACTGTCAGGATGGGTCTAGGATCCAACTACATCGTTAAAGTTGCAGCACCGGACATCGTCATATTTCCTAGTGGGAAAGTCCAGCGTCTACACGGCACAAGACATCTTTTTCCAGTATTCCCGGGATCTCGTTTCGGCTTCACTTGCTTCCTCAGAGCGTGCGCAACTAACCTTGTGACATCCACTCAAAAAGGGTCTATACTATAATATAGATAGATGTGGAGAGAGTGGAGAAAGCTATGACCAGTATATGTTATATATCTGCACTACATTATATCCTTGGGCTAACTTCTAGTCATTGAAATCATAATGAAATCACACAATTTACTCATTTGACTGGGGACTCCCCTGGGACCCCCTCGTCAAGCTGACGGTGGAGTATGTAGGTCTAGCTGCCACCGACAAGGCTCAGGCAGCATGTTTCTTAGCCTGGGTAAACCCAGCCTCCACGTGACCTGCTCTCAGGCTTACCCTGCTCTCAGTCACTGTAGTGTCACTGCAGTCACTACAGTGACTGAGAGCAGGGTAAGCCTGAGAGCAGGTCACGTGGAGGCTGGGTTTACCCAGGCTACATGTTTCTTGCTTCAGGCAGGAGGCTCACGCAGCATGTTTCTTGCTTTAGGCAGGGGAAATTGGCCGTGTACAATTCATTTGGAGAAAAGGGGCCGATAAATAAATCACATTTTTATGTGGAGGAATAACAGACCAGAGGAGGCGAGGCGCTAGTGCAGCAACCAGGACACATACCGTTGTCCGGCTTCCCACCCGCAGACACGGCTAAATTGTGTCTGTATGGACACCCGACCAAACCGGCGGTAACAACGGGAGAAAAGACCGCCTCACCACCCGGGCCCCCCAGTTCAGGTTAATTTGACCTCTTCATTTCTCTCCACTCATGAAGACTAGAGCTCGACAAAGACCTGTTACAAAGACCTGTTACATAAGACCTGTTACAAAGACCTGTTACAAAGACCTGTTACAAAGACCTGGGACATAAGACCTGTTACAAAGACCTGTTACAAAGACCTGTTACAAAGACCTGGGACATAAGGGCCACAGGAGCACAAACACCTGCACTCCCGCACAGGGAAGGGAGTGGCAGGTAGTTTCCCCCGAGGGAGAGGCAAGACGGCGGCATATTTTCGTGTTCACCGTCGTCCTGCTCTGACTGTGAGTGAACTCTTTGTGTCTGTTGGCAGTGAAGCCACATATTTCAAATAAATCACAAATACATAGAGGAGAGGCAGTGGTGCATCCATTTACATCCAGCAGTCATACATTCAGACTAGGGGTGTCACGATACACTCAGTTCACGATACGATACGATACACGATATTGGGTTCACGATAACGATACAATATTTTAACAATATTTTTTTGCGATCGATTTGTAAGTTCAGGGGGCATCCTCCACGCTAATATTGAGTAATTTCACCATTTTCATCCTCCGTGTCTGTAACGTCCCTCGTCTGTTCAAACAAAGCAATGAAAAGGAGAGCGAGCATGCAATCAGATGCAGATCAGTGCCACCATGTTCAGCTTCTTTTTCTCGTTTTGATATCGCGATATATTGTGACATCCCTAATTCATACACAAGCATGGGGACATCCTGGTACCCACCATCCACTCCTGTGACTCTGAGGATCTCTGTGACGTAAACAGCGATGACATTCAGACCACTGGCAGCTCCCTCAGCCAGGAATCGGATCACCATCCCCACAAACTGGAGAGAGAGAGAGAGAGAGAGGGGGGGGGGTTACATCTTCTCAGAGCAATGGAGAGAGAACATTCAGTTCATATTAATAATCTTTCATGGAGAGATGATTAAAGGAGATACAGATCCTGGCCTAGATTTTGCTTCGTCAGATATGATGAACACCACCGGCGCTGTATATATATATATATATATATATATATATATATATATATATATATATATATATATATAACCTGTATATAACCACAAGACTGATGATGAGTGACATTAAAATAGAGTGGGAGCAGCTGTTGATATGGACTTGATCTGTACTAATAGAGAGGCAAAGTGACTGCCTACTTCCTGCTGATCAGCACTGTACCAGAGATTTTCATCCGCCATTTATTTTCCCATAGACATTTCATAAAATCCTTATAAAATAGTTTTACTTGTTCAAACCAAACGGCTCAGCTAACGCTATAATCAGGAGAGACCATAGAACATTTCACTCAGACCAAAACTAAAAAAAAACATAGAAAAAACATTTTCTTTAAATCCGCAATTTTGTTACGTTTTGGTCAGAGTGAAATGTTATGTGGTCTCTCCTGTTTCTAAATATATCTGAGCCGTTTGGTTTGACCAAGTAAAACTATTTTTATAAGCATTTTACGAAATGTCTATGGGAACATAAATAGCGGATGAAAATCTCTGGTACAGGGCTGAAGCAGGAAGTAGGCGGTCACTTTGTCTCTCTCTCTCTCTCTCTCACACTCTCACACTCTCTCACACACACACACACACACACACACACACACACACACACACACACACACACACACACACACACACAACTGTTATTTGACTCCATTGTCTTGTTGGCTCACTCATCTGTGATTGGGTTACATTCTATGGAGGTGACAGAGCTATTTGAAGTAGACTGAGGCAAAGTGGAACGTCACTTCCTGCTTCAGGACTGTACCAGAGATTTTCATTCACCATTTATTTTCCCATAGACATTTCGTAAAATGCTTATAAAAATAGTTTTAGTTGTTCAAACCAAACGATACAGATATATTTAGAAACAGGAGAGATCACATAACATTTCACTCAGACCAAAACGTAAAAAAAATGCGCTTAAAGAAAATGTTTTTTTTCAATGTTTTTTTTTGTTGTTGGTCCGAGTGAGATGTTCTATGGTCTCCCCCGATTCTAAATATAGCTGAACCGTTTGGTTTGACCAAGTAAAACTATTTTTTATAAGCATTTTATGAAATGTCTATGGGAAAATAAATTGCGAAAGAAAATCTCTGGTACAGTGCTGAAGCAGGAAGTGATGTTAACTTTGCCTCTCTATATAGCATGACTTTCTAAATACACAAGTTACAGCGACTACACACTACACCCACTACTGCTGTTATATAATACTGTACACTACACACTCACCCAGCACCTTATTAGGAACACCTGTACACCTGCTTATTCATGCAAGTATCCATTCAACCAATCATGTGGCAGTAGGCTAATGCAATGCATAAGAAGATCATGCAGATGCAGGTCAGCAGCTTTAGTTAACGCTCACATTCAACATCAGAATGTGGGAAAGAAAGTGGTCTCACTAACTTTGATTTATTAGAAAGAACGTTAAAATACATATAAAGCTGAAACCCATTTGCCAACAATGCATCCATTAAAAACCATTCTGACGATGATAAAACACAAAGTCTACCCGACTTATTTCCATTGTGGTCCTCTTTTGCCAGTTTCCATGCACAACAGCCTCTAGACCAGTGGTTCTCAAATGGGGGTGCGGGGACCCCCAGGGGTCTTTGAGGGGGGTTCCCAAACAAAAGGGCGGTAATTTATTTTCGCTATAATTCCATTCATAAGTAACACAATGACTATTTTGGTCAGGGGTTTTATACACTTTCTGTAATAAGACATCTAAAAGCATCAATTTTATTATCATATGGGGGACCGTGGGACAAAATCCTATCAAATGGGGGTCCGTGGTTTAATCTTTGTCAGTTTAGGGGTCCCTCATGTGAAAACATTTCTGCTCTGGAGTTTACACAGAATGGTGCAACAAAAAGTATCTAGTGGGCGGTTGATGAGAGGAGGATGGCCAGACTGTTTAGAGCTGACAGAGCGGCTCCAGTACAGTAACTCAGATCACATCTTTACTGTGACTGTGGTGAGCAGAAAAGCATCTCAGAAGGCAACGCGTGGAAACCTGGAGGCAGATGTCACTTTGGTAGCCGGTTGACACCGAGCTGAAAACTGAGAGCAGCCAGTATTAGTAAGGTGTTCCTAATAACGTGCACAGAGTGATGGATCTCCTCATGATACACGTGGAGAGTCTCAGCAGTTGACTGCATTGTTGAGTCTGACAGGCAGGGGTGTGTGTGTGTGTGTGTGTGTGTGTGTGTGTGTGCGTGGTGGTGATGTCTGTGTGTGTGTGTGTGTGTGTGTGGGGGGGGGGGGGGGTGGGTGGGGTGAGCCCGAGAAGCTGTGCTCTCACTTCAGAGAAGTGTGACAGCTGGACAGCTCCCACACAAACACACATTGAAGTAGCCTCTCTACTGCTTTCCTCTCCCTCTAACGCCCCCCTCACATACAGTTAAGCCTCCTCAGGCGTGGTCAAGGGTAGTTTGGACACATATCTTTTGCACCTGTTGCTACCACACACACACACACACACACACACACACAGTCCAGTATGTCATCCGAGCAAGGCACAGACATCTGTTGCTCCATGTCAATGTGTTTTTAACTCAAACACATTACAGTGATTTACAAGTTGTGAGTTGCGAACAATACGGCTCTATATTTGAGTGATGTTAAGCAAAACTGAGTTATCCACATATTCATCGTCCTTGAATGTTACATTATGCAGTTGAAGTTCCACCTCAAAAAGCACATTTCAGCTTATGTTCCTTTTCCCACCCAATCACAAACTTCAATATTTCAGTCAAGCTAGTTGTAATATGTTGAATATAAAAAATACGAGTAAAAAGTAAATGCAATTTTACATAATTGTTCCTTTCTAGGCTCTTTCAAATAGAAATCACAACACGGAAATTTATTTTTAAGCAATCTTGTTTGTTAGTTCTAAACTGCCTTGATTAAATGTAGGCTTCCATCCGGAGGTTTGCTCATTGCAAACAATCCAATGGAATCATTTGACCAAATTTAGATAATAAAGTTATTTTGGGTCCCCCTAAAAACTAAGTTAGAATAATGATAAGATTTTCACATTTTGCATCCAAAGCACATTGGGGGAGCAGACCATTTAGAGCTATAACTGTTAGTTGACAGCTGCCAGCTGGGATGTCAAAACTTTGATGCTCAATACTGTATCTCAGTATTTAACATAATAGAACTTATAACTCTAAACTTATGTGTTGAGAGTCTGTTGTGGCCTCACAAACAAAGATCTGTGTGTATAAGCATAGAACCTATTAACACAGTGGTTCTCAAATGGGGGTCCAGGGACCCCCAGGGTAGCCTGGGTAAACCCATCCCCCACGTGACCTGCTCTCAGACCTGTTCTCAGTCACTATGGTCTGGATTCCCACCATTGTTAAACGATTTCCTGCGGTTGTTGCCCCCCCCCGATAGACCGCTCCATTACGCAACCGTCATCCAACCAGCTTTGTGCACAGAGCACATGCGCAGTGCAGCAGATGGCGTCATCGCTCTGCGACCTTTGTTGTTAGCAAGCGAGCTAACACTTTTCATTTCAGTACTGCTAGCACGCAAATGGTTACAACCAGCTACAAGAAGAGAGAACATCGCGTGACGGTGGTCAGGGAATGAAAGAGGAACAGGACGTGTCTACACGGACCCAAACCTCGATCCCTACTGCAGATGGCCGCAGATCTGGAGAGATATTTGTGGCTGTGAAGAACAGTCATCATCTATACAGCTGCTGCCAACCTGATGAGGAAACAGGCGTGCTTGTTATGCTGGACACTGAATGCCAGACTGCAGACTTCATCCTCCAGTGCTGTTCGCCTCAGGACTTGAAGGGCTAACGTTGTACCATGGACTGTATACATTCTGTGCTAATAATGCTAGCATGCTAACATCCTTTTCACACACACACACACTGAATATACCGAAATGCTAGATTTGATCATGGACTTAACGCTAATGTTAATCAAAAACGGCCGCAGTCATAACGGTAAGGTGTGTTTGACCTAATTGAAATATTAACGTTAATGCCCTCACATTTCAGCGTGGTTACAGATAAACCTATTTAACGCTAGCTAGCTACAGTAGATTTTTGGAGGCGTTAATGTGAATGTCATGACGTAGTGAGCGTAGTATTATACTGTATATTATACATAATCCAGATGTAACCTAGCTATAGCTAGACGTTAAGAGGTTAGCGTGAATGCGACTGAGACCTGACATTACTGGCTTGATATCATATTCCAGATGCAACCTAGCTAGATAAGCTCCACACGGCTGTATGAGTAGCTACAATCAAATGTATCAAGCCTTGATATCATATTCCAGATCCAACCTAGCTAGCTAGATGTTAAGAGGTAGGAATATACCGAAATGCTAGACTTGATCGTGGACTTAATGTGAATCCAAAACGGCCACACTCATAACGTTAAGGTGTGTTTGACCTAGCTAGAAATATTAACGTTAATGCCCTCACATTTCAGCGTGGTTACAGATAAACCTATTTAACGCTAGCTAGCTACATTACTGGCTTGATATCATATTCCAGATGCAACCTAGCTAGATAAGCTCCACACGGCTGTATGAGTAGCTACAATCAAATGTATCAAGCCGATATCATATTCCAGATCCAACCTAGCTAGCTAGATGTTAAGAGGTAGGAATATACCGAAATGCTAGACTTGATCGTGGACTTAATGTTAATCCAAAACGGCCACACTCATAACGTTAAGGTGTGTTTGACCTAGCTAGAAATATTAACGTTAATGCCCTCACATTTCAGCGTGGTTACAGATAAACCTATTTAACGCTAGCTAGCTACATTACTGGCTTGATATCATATTCCAGATGCAACCTAGCTAGATAAGCTCCACACGGCTGTATGAGTAGCTACAATCAAATGTATCAAGCCGATATCATATTCCAGATCCAACCTAGCTAGCTAGATGTTAAGAGGTAGGAATATACCGAAATGCTAGACTTGATCGTGGACTTAATGTTAATCCAAAACGGCCACACTCATAACGTTAAGGTGTGTTTGACCTAGCTAGAAATATTAACGTTAATGCCCTCACATTTCAGCGTGGTTACAGATAAACCTATTTAACGCTAGCTAGCTACATTACTGGCTTGATATCATATTCCAGATGCAACCTAGCTAGATAAGCTCCACACGGCTGTATGAGTAGCTACAATCAAATGTATCAAGCCGATATCATATTCCAGATCCAACCTAGCTAGCTAGATGTTAAGAGGTAGGAATATACCGAAATGCTAGACTTGATCGTGGACTTAATGTTAATCCAAAACGGCCACACTCATAACGTTAAGGTGTGTTTGACCTAGCTAGAAATATTAACGTTAATGCCCTCACATTTCAGCGTGGTTACAGATAAACCTATTTAACGCTAGCTAGCTACATTACTGGCTTGATATCATATTCCAGATGCAACCTAGCTAGATAAGCTCCACACGGCTGTATGAGTAGCTATAATCAAATGTATCAAGCCGATATCATATTCCAGATCCAACCTAGCTAGCTAGATGTTAAGAGGTAGGAATATACCGAAATGCTAGACTTGATCGTGGACTTAATGTTAATCCAAAACGGCCACACTCATAACGTTAAGGTGTGTTTGACCTAGCTAGAAGTTAGCGTGAATGCGACTGAGACCTGACATTACTGAAGTGAATACAAGTGACCTATATTTTTCAATCCTGTCTTTGAATAAAAGTTGTACATTGTGTTATGCTTGAAAACCATGTCTTTGCTCCCTTATGTGTTCACAATTACAACAAATCTGTATGGTTTATCTGTTGGCATTAAACCGTGGTATTTCCTTGGGTGATATTCCATATTTGTCATTAAACCTAGCTGTTCACATAAATTTGCAATGATGATCGACCACGTGAGATATCACAAGTAGCCTACTTTTATTAAAAAATAAAATGCAAAGAGAGGTTTCCTTCTCTAACTATTGGTGCGTTCACAAAATATTTCAGCGTTTCATAACTATAATAGCCTAATGTTACTGTAGCCTGGATGACGTCAGCTAATGCTACCCAGCCTTCCAGCGTTTATCTTCCATAATGCATTAAATCATAATCACAATGCGAAGACATTAGCTGATCACCACAGAGCTGCACAGACAAGTTTATCAGATAATTTCGCCGTAAAATGTGTCCAGGTGATCAGCTCTGAAGCCCCGGCTTGTATGGTCCGCTAAAATCCGATTTCGATATAGGTGTTATTTTGATCAATATTGTATAGCTGGCTAGACAGAGGAGTTTATCTGGAATCAGTGTGACAAGATCCCTGCTGCTAGCTTGTCTGCCTTTCTGTGTCAGAGTATCTAGCTACATTATCTGCATTACATGCTACACCATGCAAATATATTTCGATATAATTCAAACAATTAGCCCACTGTACTACTGGACTGTGTATTGCTGTGAATAAGTTAGATTTGATTGTGTAAAGTGTATCAGCTTTAAATATCCAATATATACAGCATTAAACAAACGACCAGCAGCATTCAAATGTGCAAAAACGTTATATTTATTGAAATGTGGTGATCTCATGTCACATTACATAATGTTATGCCCAAATGGTCTACTGCCCAGAAGCGTCACTTTACATGTTTGGTAGGGAATTATTTTAATTATGTTAAACCAGCGTTTATCTTCCATAATGCATTAAATCATAATCACAATGCTATGAAGACATTAGCTGATCACCACAGAGCAGCACAGACAAGTTTATCAGATAATTTCGCCATAAAATGTGTCCAGGTGATCAGCTCTGAAGCCCTGGCTTGTATGGTCCGCTAAAATCCGATTTCGATAACGCTAGGTGTTATTTTGATCAACAGACCTCAACCTCAACAGCTGTTTTCACTTGAATTTCCTCACGTAGTTGCATAGCCATATAGCTAGCCAGCTAGTAGCTAGCTCGGGAGCTATGCTTTAGAGAGGCCAAATGCTAACGGCTAGGTAGTGCTAAGCCGCTGCAGCTGTTTCACGTCATTGACAAAGACGCACTCTCTGATTGGCCGATCACGGCAGGACTGATGTTGGCAGTCACGCCGTCACTCATTGGCTGCGGGTCTGCGCGGGTCTTTCAATCGCCCCAGAAATCGATCTGAATGGCCCGGAGTCTAGACGCTAGTGACTGGGAACTGAGAGAGCAGGTCACGTGGTGGCTGGGTTTACCTAGGCTACCCCCAGGGGTCCGTGGCACTTTGCCAGGGGGTCCGCGAAACGTTTTCAGGAGAATGAAAACTTTTTGTTTTGCAAAAGCTTCATAGTTCAACAAAAAATATTGTATTCTTTAAATCTAAAATGGTTCATTGATTACATTCTAATCCAACAAACCTATCAATTTAAAAGTCAAGCACGTTACCATGGAAACAATTGAGCTTAGCCCAAAATCACAAATCTGAATGAGGGGGTCCCCAGTATATTTTCTATCTTGTAAGAGGTCCTTGGCTGAAAAACATTTGAGAACTTCTGTATTAAAACACACACTCCCACCCACTATGGTCATTGGTCATGCTCCTACCCTCTGCACTAGCTATGGTTTGACATGGGCTAAACAGTCAGAGGTGGCTTTGTTTGAGGGACCATGTCAGGGTGGGAGAGATGGAGGCACCCAAGGGTGGGTTCTTACCATGCCCGCCGTATAGACGTTCTCTTGACCGAGAAATGACTCTAGAAACAACACTGCGTGCTGAGGGAGAGGCAGCAGGGACAGCAGGGGAGGTGAGATGATAAGCAGACATGGTATAAGAAGGGCAGAGAAGATATAGGAGATAACGAGGGAGATGATCAGTTGAGGGGCACGATGAGAGAGAGAGAAGGGCAGGGGGGGTCAGAGAGAAAATAGATGAGGATGGAGAGATGAAAGGGTGAGAGGATGGAGAGGTAAAATCAGATACACAGTTAAGCAATGATCAAGGATATAGAGATGCCAACTTGGAAGTTAGATCAGTATCAGTATAGTTAATATTAACAAAGGGTGAAAGCAGAGCGTAAAAGCAGTTAACGTTGTGTTGCAAGTAGGGCGAAAGCACCATACCTCCACAGCGGACTGGATCACGCTGGTTCCCACCACCGACTCGGCGTACCGGTGGATCTCCTCGCAGGTTCCCGCGATCAGGGTGCGGAGGGTGACGGTCGGTGGAGCCGTGGCCTCCCCGGCGCAGCCCGTCGCCGACAAGCAGAGCACCAAAACATATGTGGATAATAAAACCCGAGCCGTGGCACACCCGCTGCGCACGAAGCAAGACGCGTAAAAAGCCATTTTTGTAAATGTAAGAAAGAAAGAAAAATCAAATTAGAAAATGGATAAGGGCTGTGTAACGCTGGAATGCAGCACGATAAGCAGATCTGCAACCTGTGTTAAATATGACTCAGGCGTGTGAATCAAATATTTAAAAATGGCTTCTGTTGACAGGAGTCATACAAAGCGACAGGAGACTATTTTACATTATACACGCCATGCTGCAGTTCACAATGCGCAATAAAAATGTGAGACGAACCCCACTAACTTCTACAGATTATACCAATTAAAAACCTCTCGTCCAAGTGACCAATCAAGAAATTAGACCGCTCGTGTTGGGGGAAAAAGGCCTCGCACGACTCCAAATGATCTGAGCGACTCTTTAATTATAAACTTTGGCAGCGCTGGGAAATATCCAAATCTAGGACCGCTCCGTCAAGGACACTCCCGCGTCAACACTATATTAGGTAGCTAGTCAACTGCTCGGGCTTCGACACAAAAGCGCCGATAGATGATCTCATTTAAGATGCGGCAGAAAGTTAGGAGAACCGACACACTGTAGCAACGTCTCCAAAAGGGATCTTTCTCAGCTTTTGCGCGTAAAAGGAAGCGGATGGGAAAAACGCGATGACGTGTTGGAGTTGACCACGAGCCTCCCAAAGCCTCTTATTCCTTCTTTGAGCTCCACGCCAATTTAGTCCCGTATTGCCTTTGTCTGTGGACTTGCATCAAACGCGCTAATGCGATGGATTATCTCGCATATTTATTAAAGCAAAAAAAATTAAATCCTTGTTGCCGTTTCTACACGGTGCTCCCTTCCGTCCAGCGTTTCTAACGACTGTTTCCCCTGTCAGCAAACACGACTGGATCATAGGAGGCGGAGGAGAGGAGGGAGGGAAGGAAGGAGAGGGAAGCCCAGAGGAAGGCGCTGCTGTGCACAAGGATAAACGAGAAGGGTCTAGCTCCGGCCGGAGCCAGTACAGAGCACGCCCCCCAAGTACAGAGCACGCCCATAAGCAAGAAATGGAGAATTCAAATAATAAACATCAGTTTAAATTGAAATGTGACAATCGTAACGTTTTTTTTTTTTTTTTACTTAACCGTAACATTCAAATTTTTAAATCTTAACACTATCCGACCTGTGAGTTAGGCCCCCCTGGTCTGGAACATGACATCATCACTGAACTTTATAAAGCCTCAGCCAGTTAGGATGACATCACTGATGATATCATCACTGACATGACTGATGACATCACATCATTAATTATGGCAATCACCTAATTAAAAAATCCACACGGGTGCTCTTTACACCCCCTGAAAGTTTCAGCCCGATCGCACGATAATATGGGTAATAGTGTGGTAATAAAGATGTAATAATAATGATATACCATGTAATGTAAAAGCTGTTTCATCTTAAAAAAGGAACACCTCACCCTATAAGATCAAACACATAGGCTACATTTTCCTCTCACCTGTAGTGCTATTTATCCATCTAGATCGCTTTGTGAGTAGCAATATGTAAAACATGTCATGTTTTATTATGTAACATTTTCTTGTTTGGGAAGGAGCGCTTTAAGTTTGGACTGTTTGTTTGAGGTGCTCTTTAGATAGAGGGATTCGCCTATGGGCGTGCTCTGTACTAGCCCCGGCTGGAGCTGGATAATATTGGGATAAACCGAGATTTGCGCACTGGACTCATGGCTTTGTTATTCCGGGTCAAATGTTAAGATTATTCACAGGTCTGTTGAAGAAACTTTTTTTTTTATGGTAGTTTAATAACTAGCAGAGCAGCAATTACACAGCATCAAATCAAGATCTTGTGAGAAGATTGAAGCCTGGAGAGGCAGTTAAAAAAGAAAGAAAGAAAAACAATGATGACATACATACACCAACATCGTACAAATATCTACTAGAGTGAGAGAGACTACTTATCTGTTTCTTCTCCACGTTATTGGTTGTGTAACGGCTTCCCTTTGCACGCACACACGCTCACTCACATACACGTGTGCACACACATCACAGTAGTCTCAGTATGCTATGCAAATTTGGTCACAATCTCAGGTGTCTAGCTTCTTCTTGGACCAGCAGGCTAACAGCTTCTTCTTGGACCAGCAGGCTAACAGAAGCTAACAGAAGCAGTGAAAACTGGATGATGGGAGGTGTATTTAGTCAATGCTTAAAAAAACAACAGTTCAGAGCATCATGGGCTGGAGTCACACTGGTGGTATCCATTACACACCGGAGCAGGGGGAGGGCACAGATTCACAGAGGGGGGAAGCAGTGAGCGCAGTGGTGAGTCTTGTTCCCAGACAGTTCTCTGTGCTACTCTACCACACCTCACCGCCCTCTAACTCCCCGCGGGACGTCCCGGCTCTAGCCGATGTAGATGCGGTGGAAGTCGTTGGCCCCGAAGGCGGCGTTGCACTTGGGGCACTTCCTCTGGCGTGTGTCGTAGCGCGTCTTCACGCACTCGAAGCAGAAGACGTGGAAGCACTTGGTCAGCACGGCGTCCTTCACCCGGGAGTTGCAGCACGGGCAGGTCAGACGGGCCTGGGACAGAGGGGAAGGGGGTTGGGAGCCGGTTAAAAACGGGGTGAGGGAAAAACTGGGAAGCAGTTTTGTTTTAAGCCGGATAGTGCAAAGCAATGTTTAGGGCAGCAGGGAGGCCTTGTGGGTAGAGAGAGAGACTGGTCTTCAAGCCCTGCATCAGCAAGCATCTAACCTGCTCCAACTGTCCATAAGTTCAAGAGTCAACAGTGCAAGAAGACTAAGGCCGTGGCCACACTGATCTGTCATAAAATGGACAGAACGGATAGACGGATAGATTTATGTCCGTTGCATGTACAAGTAACCTACTTGTACAGTAGGTGGCGGTAAGCACCTTGAAAATGTCAGCGACCCGCCTATAAACCGAGAGAAGAAAGCTGGCATCAGCTAGGTGTTAGCTCTATGCGCTAGCAGCGCTACGTTACTTATGTGGCAATAAAATGCCACTGAATGACCAGATTAGATGGTGAAATCAGACGGTGACACTGACTATCACGTTGTACAACCGCGGGATGGTGTACACAGCATTAATTATAGCCTCCTTCACCGCCTCGGCCGCCATCTTCTTTGAAAAGTTGAAACAAATCTCGGAACGCCTCCTCTCGAGACCTCGACTCCGATTGGCTAAACGGACAGTGACTATCCGACCATCCGATACGTCCATCCAGAAAAAGTTCATCCCTCTTCAACTTTCTGTCCATCAAAACGTATGCAAGTTTTCTGGATACGTACGCTTCTGAGTGCTCCACGGACAGTCGGACAGCTGTCATTGAAAATGAATGGAAGTGAACAGAGAAATGAACGCACATGGACAGACACCACGGATCAGTGTGGCCAAGGCCTAAGGCTGTGATCACACCCACAGTTGGTTTTCTTTGGTACAAACCAGAGAGGAAACCTTTAATTTTGTATTGGCTTCATTTTAGTCTGCGGCCAAAACCCTCTGGAGGAAACACACCACGTCATCCGGCAGATGACGCCGGGAACGGCTCCAAAAAACAACTCTGCTCTGAAAACAGGGTGTCATAGTAACGTAAATAAATGTGATGCGCGTTATCTAGCTATGTAGCTACAAAAATAAAATGAGCTAACACCATATAAAACCATCCTAAGACCACCGGAAACACAACTGGGGGCGTGTCTTAGGGCGGATGATCATTCCCTGTAGTAACGGGTGCCTGGTGACGCGAGGTTAGCTTAATTTAGCTTCACACTGCCCAATCACAGGTTAGCTTCATTTAGCTTCACACTGCCCAATCACAAGTGAGCCAGAGCTCATCAACAAAAGTCACATGACTCACAAGTAGCTTATTTATTGGACCAGTCATCTCGCTAGGTTAGAGATTTTGGCAGTGGGGGGAGCCAGCCAAAACAAATCCACTTCCTGTCCCTTTAACTGCATGATGGACTTGACTGAGCTCTTTGTATTTGACCCTCTCTGCTCTCCAGAACAGGTCAGATAAGAGATCACTTTATTCAGGGTTGCCACTCTTTTGTAAGACATGAAGACATGAAGAAAACTGTTGGCTATCAGATGTCAACATCCACCTCCTTAAAACCCTATATCAACATACAACAGTTGAACAAACACTCCGAACTGTGTGCGTTGGGGTACTTTCCTGTACTTGCTTCAGATGATGTCCTTGCGACTGCCTGGGAGAGGACCCACACTCTTATGACGTCTTATGAAATGCATATAGAAAAAGGTTTTACCTGGACATGTACCCAAAGTAAGAAGACTGGAGCACTCTTAGGCTACGTTCACACAGCCATCCTTAGTGCTTGAATCTAATCTTTTCCCCCCTAAGTGACTCAGGTCAGTCTTTTTCATGACTGTGTGAACAGTACAAGTCACATTGAAAGTGACTTTTTTAAAGACGACCTGGGCTACTTTCAAATGTGGAAAAACATCAGATTTGAATCTGATGTTTTGGAATGTGACTCCGGTGTGAACAGACATCTGGCCCATATCTGACTGACGTAATGCTTTAATGTGACTTTTACGTCATTCCAGAGCGACATTCGTCACTATTCTGTGCTGGCGGGAGGAGGGAGGACCAAGCAGGCAGATTGTGATTACAAACATGGAGGACAGCTGTGAGGGAGCTAATCACTGGAGGGACAGTGAGGTTTTAGACCTTATATGTATTAGCAAGAAGTAGCAGCTATTGCTCCACAGAAAGCCATCATTAAAATGTTGGCTCTCTTTCTCCTCCTCCTCCCATCATCTGCTCCTGTATTCACTGGCTTCCACTGCACAATAACTTGTAAATTAAACTGTAAACAACAGATGAAACAACATCGTCAGCTACCACCATGTTTACTGCGGTCTTCTTCCGGGTTTACGTAGAACAGCAGTGTTCTGCGTGTGACGTTATTGTTGTTCTGCGCATGCGGGTCACTTCATGTCCGTGACCTGTTCACACTGGAGTCTGATGTGGGCCACTTTTAAAAAGTCTGTGTGAACAGCCACACAAAAAATCAGATATGAGCAACAAATCAGATTCAAGCACTAAGGGTGGCTGTGTGAACGTAGCCTTAGTCTGCACGTTCTTTTTATTTAGGGGCTGACTGACGTTTCGACAGGTGAACTGTCTTCCTCAGAGTCGTGCTCCAGTCTTCTTACTTTGGGTACATGCCCAGGTAAAACCATTTTCATGTTCCTCACTGTTGAGCACCAGGACTCCTCTTCTGTTCGAAGCTTGGCTGATGCACGCTGGGTGTCTCTTTGGACTTTAATAGAGAGAAGCGTCTGCACATCCACTATGCAAACCAGGTGCTAGACTAACAAAGCTATACGTTGAAAAGACTTGTCTTATGAAATGCATTTGAGTCATTTGCACTTTGGCCAAAGGTAAAATACTGGTATACCTGGTTTTACTCAGTATTTAAAAACAGCTTTAGTTTGATATGAATGGAACTTGTCAAAGAGGACAGGCACAGCTGTGTTATGAGAGAGTTACAGGCGCGTGTCAGACTGTACAGCTCATTCATTTGCACACAGATATAGCTTTAATAGTTTTCTTTCCTACTGTTTGTAGGGTGTCTTTATTGTTGTATGTATCTTTTTATATGGACCCTGAGTCCGGATTAAAGTTTTGATTGATTGATATCATACTTTTTCTTATGTTTCAATGTGTTTTTCCTTACGGTACAAAAATCAACTTGCAGAGACTTGCTTTTAGATAGGTAATGCAGTTAAGATCCTTTATTTTCAGTTATTTTGTGTAACCATTTATTTGAAACTGCACATTGATTTGAAAAATCTATAGGTCTTCTGATGCATTCATGCTTGGGGAAGCTCCGACATCTGGGACTGTAGCAAGAATTGACCTCTTTGTTGGCTTTCATGTGCACTTTTCTAATAATTGTGATTATTTCCGACATCAGTATTTTAAATATTACACAAATAAAAAGGTTAAACTTAAAAGCTTAATGCAAGTAATGGCCAATTGTTAGATCAGTAACTGCAATGTGATGACTGAAATTGGAACAGTTATGCATTACTTTACTCTGTTACAGGAAAAAGTAATTTGATTCCAGTAATGCCCAAAACCAGGCTGTGTTATCAGATTATTTTCTAGAATAGGGGGGCCAACGAAACTCAATACTTGCCACTGCATAAACTCACCTTGTATTCATTAATTTCTTCATTTAGGATCTCATCTCCATTGCTGATTTTCTCTGCTGGTTTCTTGGCCTTCTCGATCTTCCTCCGAAGTTTGGAGATGTCCTCCTGAAACAGTTACAGCCAAGTGAGAAGAGCCTTAAGAAAAGAACCATAGCTCATAAAGTGCCAGTGTGTTGGTGAAGAAGGCTGCTCTGATGGCTGTGGCATCCACATAATGTTTACATATGATTTTATGATTGATTACATTTACACCCGAGTTTAAAATATATTGATATACTCTGAAAACATATTTCTCTGTCCTAAAACACAGATTGCAGTGCACATCACTTCCTCTTGTAATATGTAGATCTTTTAATTAAAACTGACAGTTATTGAGACAAATCTGTGAAAACATGTGTTATTATTGCTTTAACTTAGTCTGTACTCGGTCGTTTTCCTGTCTACCGTCCATCCAGTAATCTTCCACTGTCCGCTGTTTCTTGATTGATAGTAACATTCCGTAACAGCCAGTACTGATCACACAGGTTCTAATTAGCTTCAGCTCAACCTCTTATCACTATCTTCCCATGGACTTCTTTATTTCACTGTATAAATACTCTCTTTTTCTGTCTGTTCAGGCTACTCACAGACTATATATACGGTATGTATGTAGACTGCTGAGACATATGCATGTATGGTTGTGGTGATGGAATCTGCAGTATGTATTGGATCGATTTACACGTGGCTTTTATGAATTTGAACTCTTTCTAAATACTATCTGATCACCCAGGCAGCATGCATACTAAAGTCAGTTGTAAAGGACTTCTGTGGGTCTGGATGTGTGTGTGTGTTTGAACCATATCTTCCCCCTGGCCCTGAAATACATGACATTGAAACTGGAGCCTTATTTGGGCCTCCATCTTAATCCGTCTGTGTGTGTCGTTGTCACCTGTGCTCGTCGGGCGTTGAAGGACTCCTTCTCCCTGGAGATGCTGTTCTCGATGACCTCCTCTCTGACCAGGCTGAGCCTCTGCTGAACCTGCTCGAACTGAGTGCGCACCTCCTCCGACAGCAACGCCGACTCCTGAGCCTGGATGAGACACACACAATCAATCTGTAATTCTGGATCTGCTGAACTTTGACAGATACACAATGGTAGTGGTTAATTCTGTGCAGTGCCGCTCGTCCTATTCGAACAATACTTCTTCGAATTTTGTGTGTGCAATATTTCATTTTCTTCTGCAGCTGTGGCCCAACCTTGCGCTTGTTCATGTCCAGAGCCTGTGTCCTGAGGGCCAGCTCCCTCTCAGCGGTACTGATGGTGCCCTGCAGGAGGCGCTCCTTCTCCTCCAGCTTCCTCACCACCTGCAGCTGGGCATCAACCTGACAAACGGACACAATCCAACAAATGTAAGTGAAGAGAATGCAATGGAGCTAGAAGAAGAATGAGAAAGGTGGGGGTAATGAAGAATGAATATCATTTACATTCAAAGAAAGTAATGAGGATCAAGGAATTATCGGTGGTAATTACTATCATCACTGTAAGTGTGTGTGTGTGTGTGTGTGTGTGTGTGTGTGTGTGTGTGCCTGTCAAAACACATGGGACTGATATGGGTGTGTGTGTGACAGCCAGCAACATTGCAGGCTGAGCCTCCTGCTGCTACTCCTGGAGGCACCCAGGCTCACCTGGGTTTTGAGAGTGAGCAGCTGGTCAGCCAGCTCTTCCTTCTCCTCCTTCAACAGCTTGTGGATCTGGTTGGACTTGATCCGCTCACTCATCAGCTTGAAGTTGGCGTCATCTTTCTCCCGGAGCTGCTGCATCAGCCGGATGTTCTGTTCCTGCATGTCCTCGAAGGCCTGGCCGGTCACGTCCATCTCGCTCAGCAGTGCATCCTCCTCCTGCGGGGGCGGAACCACGGAGCGTGTTGGAGAAATGTAAGAAGAAACGGGGGAAGGGTTTGCATGCGAGTATGAAAACATAAACACGTAGGACGTCTGGGTTAGGGGTGTCAAAAATAATCGATTATAAGATGCATCGCGATGCGGACGTGCACGATTCTGCATCGATTCACAAATTTCAAAAATCGATTATAAAACAAAAAACAAAAACAAAAAAACACATTTACATTTTCTGGGAAATGGAAGGTCAAATCGCGATGCCTTTAAAGGACTATATATTTTCTCACCCTGAATCTAACGCTGCCACCCACAAGTCTCTATGAGTTACGGTTACGGAGATACGTTCGTCCGCCCTGCATGCAGGGCTACAAGAGAGAGACTGCAGACAGAGTAGCCTAGTGTCAAGCCGTTCGTCGGCTAGCAGCTAGCTTTAGCACTTGCTTATCAAGTGTTGAACGCTCCGGTGGAATGGTGTCTAGCCTGTTATTTTGTGTCCTCATCAAGGTTCTGCTTCTGGCACCATGCATGTTTATATGATGGATGCCCAGTCAGGTAATATGTTTCGACTCCTTCTTTATTGCAACTTAACGCGAGTAAAGCTTAACGTGAGTAAAGCTTAACGTCAGTGAAGCTTGTGCTTCTTCTGCACTCTTCGCTTTTACTGTGGCTTTGCTGCATTCTTGGAACCCTGACTGCCACCTGGTGGCTAACTCTTGTAACAGAGGGCAGCATTTCTATTAATAAAATATAATGTAAGTACATGGAGTTTTTTATTTAATTATGGATCATAATACAATGCAACTCCAAAAGCACTTTATTTTAAAAGTAGCCACACAGTGAGAAAAAGAAAGTGAGAAAAAATAAATCATGTATTGGGGAAAAAAAGTGATGCATCGATTTAAGATGCATCGATAATCGTTTCATAATCGAATCGTAGCCCTCTGAATCGTAATCGAATCGAATCGTGAGGCCAGTGAAGAATCACAGCCCTAGTCTGGGTAGTGTAGAGGTAAAAGCACTAGCCTACGACCGCAGAGACCCGGGTTCAATTCCCAGCATACGTTCCTCCAGACACTATTCAATTGGACGCTTCCTTTGGTCGGTCGGGGTGCCTGTTCGGGGGGGGATTGACATGATCCTCCCATGATGCGCTATGTCCCGTCGGTGAAACTCCTCACAGTCAGGTGAAAATAAGTGGCTGGCGGCTGCACATGTATTGGAGGAAGAATGTGCTAGCCTACAGCTCTCCCCAGATCAGCAGGGGGAAAATTCCGTTTTCACTGCAGCCATTTTGAGTGTCAAACATAGGTGTAACAAATAACATTAATGAGGGCCCTGGCACTGGAACACCTAAATAGTAATGTTAATTAGTTACACCTGTTTGGCCTGCTCTGAGACCTCAAAATGGCTGCTGTGAAAAGGGCGTATTGTCCAAGTACAAATCGGGAGAAAATGGGAGAAGAAGAAAAATCAAACTAATCTAAAACAGGAACACGTGTTTCTGGTTCAGCACCTGTTTCGCTAAGGAGAGCTTCTTGTTGAGGATGTCGATCTGCTCTTCCACAGAGCGGATCTTCCGCAGGGCCTCTTCGTCTGCCATTTTCTTGCCCTCACGCCTCTCCCTCTCCTCCAGATCCCGCAGCCTCTGCCTCAGCTCCTCCGCCTGGAATCAGCACATTGCATTATTAGAGTGCCACAATGTAACTGCATTCATCATTATACTGTTCTCTGTTACAATGTAACTGCATTCATCATTATACTGTTCTCTGTTACAATGTAACTGCATTCATCATTATACTGTTCTCTGTTACAATGTAACTGCATTCATCATTATACTGTTCTGTTACAATGTAACTGCATTCATCATTATACTGTTCTGTTACAATGTAATGTGAACAGGGCGCTCCTGAAAAAGAGAGCACTCTCAGTGAGACTCCCCCTGTATAAATAAAGGTTAACCAAAAAAAAAATGCATTCATCATTATACTGCTCTCTGTTACAAGACCTGGACTGACCATAATTGAGGGCATTCAAATGTCAACTGCGCATGATTTAATCTGAATTCCAATTATAGCACAAATATTGTGATATAATAAATAATACATTTTCAACTAACATGATACTTCACTACAACAACTATGCATCCTATCCTGCTTCTCAACACCTATAACAATCTAAATGTTTGTGTAGTTGCTGTGGTGTGTGCAGTGCTGTCTACCTCTGACTTATCTAAATGTTTGTGTAGTTGCTGTGGTGTGTGCAGTGCTGTCTACCTCTGACTTATCTAAATGTTTGTGTAGTTGCTGTGGTGTGTGCAGTGCTCTCT
This sequence comes from Poromitra crassiceps, assembly GCF_964638095.1. Taxonomy (NCBI): domain Eukaryota; kingdom Metazoa; phylum Chordata; class Actinopteri; order Beryciformes; family Melamphaidae; genus Poromitra; species Poromitra crassiceps. Next base: position 45,433,724 of record NC_139634.1, on the reverse strand, counting down.
ACCTCTGACTTATCTAAATGTTTGTGTAGTTGTGTGGTGTGTGCAGTGCTGTCTACCTCTGACTTATCTAAATGTTTGTGTAGTTGCTGTGGTGTGTGCAGTGCTGTCTACCTCTGACTTATCTAAATGTTTGTGTAGTTGCTGTGGTGTGTGCAGTGCTGTCTACCTCTGACTTATCTAAATGTTTGTGTAGTTGTGTGGTGTGTGCAGTGCTCTCTACCTCTGACTTATCTAAATGTTTGTGTAGTTGCTGTGGTGTGTGCAGTGCTGTCTACCTCTGACTTATCTAAATGTTTGTGTAGTTGCTGTGGTGTGTGCAGTGCTGTCTACCTCTGACTTATCTAAATGTTTGTGTAGTTGTGTGGTGTGTGCAGTGCTGTCTACCTCTGACTTATCTAAATGTTTGTGTAGTTGTGTGGTGTGTGCAGTGCTGTCTACCTCTGACTTATCTAAATGTTTGTGTAGTTGTGTGGTGTGTGCAGTGCTGTCTACCTCTGACTTATCTAAATGTTTGTGTAGTTGTGTGGTGTGTGCAGTGCTGTCTACCTCTGACTTATCTAAATGTTTGTGTAGTTGCTGTGGTGTGTGCAGTGCTGTCTACCTCTGACTTGGCCTTCTTCTCAGCAGCCATGAGCTGGACCTTGTCCCTCTGCTCTTTGGGTGCCGAGCGGTACATGTCCAGCAGCAGCTTCATCTCCCTCTGGGACTCCTGGGCTTTCCTACACAGTCAGTGAGAGCGTCTTCATCACTACCATCATCATCACCAGCCTCATCAGAAACCACAATAACCACCAGCGAGGGTAAAAAATGAGCAGGGAATTACTTAAAAGATGAAAATCCAAAATTAACCTAAAGAGTGACGTCATGAAGACGCACACAACTTACTTACCTGCTAAACCCATTCTGATCAGTCTGGCCTCCAGCCCGCCCACATCCAGTTCAGTGAGTGGGATTCAGCCAATCAGCATCACCCAATCCAATCCAATCCAAATCCACTGAGAGGAATGGCAAAAATGTCTTTTCCACTGAGAAACTCCACAGGTGCTGTGGAGACTGTACTGACAGGTGAACAATACTAGTGTTCTTGTTTAATTGTTGTTATCGAGTATATTTCTGCAATAACTGCACTTACGGCTGTGTTTACTGATCTTAATGTTACCACTCGTGGCTTCGGGAGGTGGGAGCTGGCATAGTTTTTTGCCAACATGATTGGCCGATTACGTAGCCAACTAAGAGGGAGCTCCCTGATTGGCCCGTGCATTTTGTAATTTCTGGAAATGGTTGTGGGCGGAGCTGGAGGGCAGACTGATCTGCAGAACCAAACAGAATGGAGGGCAGACTGATCTGCAGAACCAAACAGAATGGAGGGCAGACTGATCTGCAGAACCAAACAGAATGCGAGGTCATGTGGTCAGGATGGTTTCACCGGGCTACACAAGACTTACTTTAGCTCCGTCCGGACGATCTTCAGCTGCTCCACCTCCTTCCTCTTTGGTCCTCCAACCACAGACGGTCGTTCCCCGGCCGACTCCTCCGATTGGTTACTGCTACCCGGCTTCTCCTTCTCCTCCTTCATCATGCTGCTGCGTGTTGGCCTCTCTCTCTCTCTCTCCTTCTCTCTCTCTTTCTCCTCTTTCTTTATAGTTTCCTTCTCTTTCTTCTCATCCTTCTCTTTCTTCTCCTCTTTCTCCTCCTCTTTCACTGTTGCCTCGGCCTCCAATCCAGGCTCTAATTTCACTGAGGCACCTGTAGGAAGATCGTGAGACAAGGTTTGGAGATACAGAACAATTGTAAAACTACAAATCGTCACAACTTACCAATACTGAGTGGCTGTCAGAATACTACTATATCTTAAATACAGCAGAAAATCAGCTGAAAGTGACACTTGAAATTGTGAAAGACAGTCAGTTAACTGACCGGTGCTGCTGGGTGTGGCGGAGCTGTGGTCAGACTCAGTTTTGATAGTGGGGTCAGAGGCAGCTGGGGCGGGAGGAGAGGTCATCTCTTCCTTCGCCTCCATCTCTGTGCTCGACTGTGACTGGAGGAGAGCGCTGCCCTTCGCAGAGCGGACCTGCGGGCACGAGAGACAAACACAACGAGCTTTAGGCGTCGTTCTGTTTCACGTCTTTTAGCTTTTTATGAGAAGTGGTAACTGCATGCGTCTCCATACATCTCCCGTGCTGACCCACCTGGTTGAGTTCTGTCTGCGTCTCTCTCAGCCGTATCTTGTATTTCACCACCTCTCCCTTCATTTGCTGGTTGTGGGTTTGCAGAGTGCTAATCAGGTGACGCATCTCCCTATTAATGGGGCCTGAGCGAATGAGACAGAGAGAGGAAGAGGGGGGGGGAGAGAGACAGAGAGAAAGAGGGGGAGAGAGAATGAGACAGAGAAAGAAAGAGGGGGAGAGAGAGAGAGAGAGAGGTTTGGGGGGGATGCAGAGAATACAGACAAGAACTGTAAAACTAGCTGCCATGAAACTATGTTGCGAAATCAAAAGTGAGTATTTTCGGCCCCATTCAATCACATGATTATTTTGCTGCTTTTCTGCCACATGGTAACAGGTCAAAACAACTGCTCTACTCGCTGTCTAGTGTCCACTCTCCCCCCACAACTGCACGTAATAGCGAAGCCGCATGAAACTGCCATGACGTCATCTTCAATGTGACACACACACACACACACAGCAACAATGGAGGATATCGAGACAGATTTGATTTCAGAATAGGCTGAAGGCAGCAAGACAAAAGACTACTGGGGGGAGAACAGGAGAGTTTGTGGAAAAGTGACGCAAGAGGGTAAGTTAACTTGGTAGCGAACGTTAGCATATGTACAGGATGTCCCGTGTCCATGTCAATAGTCTGCAGTGTTTTCACGTCACCTTTTGGCATTGCCTCAGCTCGCTTGGCACCTCGGCGGAGGTGCTACCAAAAAATAAAAAATAAAAATAAATAAAAGACGGACCAGGTAATATTGGCCCTGGTACTTGCCCAATGGAAAACCAAAAATCACACCCAGGCGTTTAAGTAAGCGGTGCAGGTTTGCGCAGCAGGTCAGACCCTTCTCCTGCACCCCCCTCTTTGGCTTTGACCCGCGGCACTTTCTGTCTCAACTCTCACTTGCTTGTCTGGAGGAGGAGGGGCATAGGTTAAATCTTGTGCATGGAGGAGGAGGGGCATAGGTTAAATTTTGTGCATGGAGGAGGAGGGGCATAGGTTAAATCTTGTGCATGGAGGAGGAGGGGCATAGGTTAAATCTTGTGCATGGAGGAGGAGGGGCATAGGTTAAATCTTGTGCATGGAGGAGGAGGGGCATAGGTTAAATCTTGTGCATGGACGAGGAGGGGCATAGGTTAAATCTTGTGTATGGAGGAGGGGCATAGGTTAAATCTTGTGCATGGAGGAGGAGGGGCATAGGTTAAATCTTGTGCATGGAGGAGGAGAGGCATAGGTTAAATCTTGTGCATGGAGGAGGGGCATAGGTTAAATCTTGTGTATGGAGGAGGGCATAGGTTAAATTGTGTGCATGGAGGAGGAGGGGCATAGGTTAAATCTTGTGCATGGAGGAGGAGGGGCATAGGTTAACTCTTGTGCATGGAGGAGGAGGGGCATAGGTTAAATCTTGTGCATGGAGGAGGAGGGGCATAGGTTAAATCTTGTGCATGGAGGAGGAGGGGCATAGGTTAAATCTTGTGCATGGACGAGGAGGGGCATAGGTTAAATCTTGTGCATGGAGGAGGGGCATAGGTTAAATGTTGTGCATGGAGGAGGAGGGGCATAGGTTAAATCTTGTGTATGGAGGAGGGCATAGGTTAAATTGTGTGCATGGAGGAGGAGGGGCATAGGTTAAATCTTGTGTATGGAGGAGGGGCATAGGTTAAATCTTGTGCATGGAGGAGGGGCATAGGTTAAATCTTGTGCATGGAGGAGGAGGGGCATAGGTTAAATCTTGTGTATGGAGGAGGGCATAGGTTAAATTGTGTGCATGGAGGAGGAGGGGCATAGGTTAAATCTCGTGCATGGAGGAGGAGGGGCATAGGTTAAATCTTGTGCATGGAGGAGGAGGGGCATAGGTTAAATTGTGTGCATGGAGGAGGAGGGGCATAGGTTAACTCTTGTGCATGGAGGAGGAGGGGCATAGGTTAAATCTTGTGCATGGAGGAGGAGGGGCATAGGTTAAATCTTGTGCATGGAGGAGGAGGGGCATAGGTTAAATATTGTGCATGGAGGAGGAGGGGCATAGGTTAACTCTTGTGCATGGAGGAGGGGCATAGGTTAAATTGTGTGCATGGAGGAGGAGGGGCATAGGTTAAATCTTGTGCATGGAGGAGGGGGGGCAGAGGTTAAGGCCCAATCCCAATTCTTTTCTTAACCCTCAATCTTAACCCTCAAGCTCAACCCTCAATCTTAGTAGCCCTCAAAACTAAGTGTTAAGGGCTATCTTGTGACTTTAAAATGGGACAGCCCTTAAAGGCAGATACGTCTTCAGACTGTGGGGGGCAGCAATATGCCAAAGCTCCGTCCAGTCTGTCAATTCAAAACAAGAGGAAAAAAGCATCCCTACAAATATTTCCTTGATAATATAGATGTAGAAATTACGATAACCATTGTATTATCTTAGTTTAAATGTCATTTTATGGATTTCCGTTTTGGAGCCTAACACATTTGTTGTTGCTAACTATCGATAGTCAAGCCATATTATTATTATTATAATATATTATATTATATTATATTATAACATTGCTAACGTTGCAACGTAGCCGAGTTAACACGGTCATCAGTTAAACCGAAACATGTTATCGGCACTGCTGGATGTTGTAACTACTGACTACCGTGTTCATGTGATAATTACATTACATTACATTACGTCATTTGGCAGACGCTTTTATCCAAAGCGACTTACAATAACACATTTTTCTGTCTGCAATAGAACAATCAACTATGGAGCACAGTCTATGACAACTACAGCTTCTGAAGGAACAGTGGTACAAGTTTAGGTTAGTGGTACAAGGTTGGTTAGGGTTTTTTTTTTTTTTTTTTTTTTTATTATATAAGGAAAGAGAGAGACGAGGTTAGATAATAGTTTGCAGTTATCTCCCATGTTTTTTATCTAACGATCTATCATTAGATAAACACTGCAGTCAATCCAGCCCTCACGTCGGAAAGCACGGTCATTCTAGCCCCACTTGTTTTGTGGTGCGTAGCCTGGGAGATAACACTAGCCCGGTCATCTTACGAAAATGTCCGTGCAAACATTACATGTAGGCTGTATCTTGATAAAAACAACTCAACAACGACATTACCACCGAGAATTATGGCATTTCGTAACAACGTTAACAATGTTATAATAATAATAATATGGCTTGACCGCACCAGCACGGCTACTGACTATCGATAGTTAGCAACAACAATTGTTGTTAGGATTCCAAAACGGAAATCCATAAAATGACATTAAACTAAGCTAATACAATGGTTATCGTAATTTTTACATCGCTATTAACAAGAAAAAAACTTAACTTTGTAGGGCTGCATTTTTCCTCCTTCGCCGCCATCTTCCATCTGAATCTATCTAGCTGATGACACGCAAGGGATTCTGGGATCGCACTCACTGCCAAGGGTGGTCCTGGAAAATCTCAAAACTGAGGGCTGTTCAGCCCTCAAACTCGACCCTTAACTTAACACACTGAGAATCGGGACAGCACTAGCACTTCGCGGGAGTGCGCATTTTTGAGACTGAGGGTTAAGATTGAGGGTTAAAATAGGAATTGGGATTGGGCCTAAATCTTGTGCATGGAGGAGGAGGGGCATAGGTTAAATCTTGTGCATGGAGGAGGAGGGGCATAGGTTAAATCTTGTGCATGGAGGAGGGGCATAGGTTAAATTTTGTGCATGGAGGAGGAGGGGCATAGGTTAAATCTTGTGCATGGAGGAGGAGGGGCATAGGTTAAATTTTGTGCATGGAGGAGGGGCATAGGTTAAATCTTGTGTATGGAGGAGGGGCATAGGTTAAATCGTGTGCATGGAGGAGGAGGGGCATAGGTTAAATTTTGTGCATGGAGGAGGAGGGGCATAGGTTAAATCGTGTGCATGCACACATCTCGGCTAGAACGGACGGACACACGTCACTTACAGAAGCTGCTGCACCGCTTAAAAAAGGGAGTAGAGTGGAGTTGAACCAGACGGTGGAAAAGCACCGTTTGTCTCCACCTGGTGGCTGGTTGAGTTGGCTCGTTACCTGCTTGCTCGTTGGCAGCGAGTGTCTGCTCAAACTCGATGCGCAGCATCTCGTACTCCTTCCTGACCTGGGCCAGTGTGTCCTCCAGCTGAAACACCTCCGTGCGGACCTTCCTCTGCAGGGCCACCTCATCGTTCTGCACACAGCAGATCAGGGTTAGAACGCACACGGGATACTCTGTGTCTGTGTGTCACATTATTTCCCTCAAGCATTATTAGGTACACACACACACACACACACACACACACACGCACACACCTCCATGTGCTCCAGCTGGCGGAGACGTGCGGTCCTGGTGGTGTTGAGGCGGGCACGCGTCTCGTCTAGCTGGCCTTTGAGCACCAGAGACTCGTTGTAGAGCACCGAGAACTGGGACTGCAGGCAGTGGTACTCTGAGGTGTCCTTTACCACGCCCTCCGCTCGGCTCAGCAGCTCGGCCTGACGGGAGAGACAGAGAAGAGAGAGACACAGAGAATAAGTGCAATTTGTAATTGCTAAGTGTTGCTAATGTATGCTTTGGCAATGTAATATGCACCTTATCATGCCAATAAAGCCCTTTGAATTGAATTGAATAAGAATAGGAAATATTTAATACAATAAAGAATAATAGACTTTTACCCAAGTAGTTAAAGCAGCACTAGGAGATTTGCACATAAAAGTCTTATTAGTCTCAATCACAAATTGAGACCCCAGCAGAGAAGTCCTTCCTTATTGAGATGCTGTACATTTGCTTTATTTGCCCAAATTCAATTCTATTATCAGGTAAGGTCAAGTCAAGTCAAAACTTGAGAGCAAAATCTCTGGTTAATGAAGTCCTTCAAACATTGAAACACTATCCTCACTAACCCTAACCCAAACACTATCCTCGCTTACTATACCACTTGACAAAATGAAAAGATACCTAGTGCAGTTTTAAGGCACTTACAGTCACGATTACTGCAACTGTCATTCTTTGACGTTTGTAATAGGGATGGGCATCGAATTTCGAATTTTCGAATAATCGTTGTTATTATCAAGGTCGACTTTTATTATTGAAATTCGAAATTCGAAAAAAAAAAAAAAAAAAAAAAAAATTTTTTTTTTTTTTTTTTTTTGAGTGAAATTTGCATTGTCTCCCCTGATTCTAAGTACCGGTATAGTCAAATCGCTATAAGCATTTTAAGCAAGGTTTATGGAAAAATGAATGGCGGATGAAATCCCATGAAGAGGGAGAGGGGGTGACTTTGGCACCCCTTTGGCACTCAGACCTGAGCCTACTAAATATTTAATGAACCACAACCACTCATGATTGTCAAAACTGTTTTTTATTTTCGAAAATGTCAATGTAAAAAAAATTAAAAATGTAAAAAAAAAAATATATACGGTATATATATATTTTTTTTTTTTTTACATTTTTTTTTTTTTTTTCGAAATTCGAATTAAATTCGAATTTGGCCAGCGAATTTCGAATAGTGTTTTTGCTAGAAATGCCCATCCCTAGTTTGTAATCGCTGAATGGTCATTTTTCTGAATGAAATGGAACTACCTGATGTTGAAAAAGTAGCAAGTGAGAAATGAAAGAGCACAGAGTTTTGGCATGACTCTCTTCTTTACCTTCATGCTGTTGTTCTCCTGGTTGACGTTCTGCAGGTCCTGCTGGAGCTTCTGCAGCTCACTGTGCCGGTTGTCTGCCAGCTCCCGGTTCTCCTCCAACTCACTGTTCATCTCCTCAAACTGTTGTAAGGAGGGAGGGATGGAAAGTCACAGTCTGAATGGTGAAGAGGGGCATGAAATGTGCTTGTTGGCATCTCATACGCAGGGCCGATCCTGGCCATTTGGGTGCCCTAAGCGTAATTGTTCTGTGGTGCCCCCCCCCCCCCCCCCCCCCCCGTAAAACTTTCAATAACTGTCAAACGAAAGACTGCAAAATCATTAATTATGAACGATACTAGTGTATCTCACATTTCATTACATGTGGGAAACAAACAATTGTTAGAATTACTGTACATGTCAGCAAACAAGTGATTGTTAAACTGTACATGCAAGCAGGGGCGGACTGGGATCATAATTCAGGCCGGGCATTAGATACCAAGCAGGCCAGGCCGATACAGGCCGACGTGCGTGCCGGCGTCCGAAGGGCGGCGGCGAAAAATTTGGGCTGTTTGAAGCCCAATTTGGGCTGTTTGAAGCCAGATTTGGACCGTCTGAAGCCCGATTTGGGCCAGTTGAAGCCAGATTTGGGCCAGTTGAAGCCAGATTTGGGCCGGTTGAAGCCAGATTTGGGCCGCTTGAAGCCCAATTTGGGCCGTTTGAAGCCCAATTTGGGCCGAGTCCAATTTTACAATGAGATGCACCCTGAATAAAGTAATAAAACCACTAGTAAACCAGTAGGCGGCGCCTGGCCTGCTGTTCAGTGAGTGGCCTGACTGAGGGCACCAAAAAAAAAAAAAAAAAAAAAAAAAAAATTTTTTTTTTTTGGTGCCCTCAGTCACGTGATGCCCTACGCAGTCTGCGTACTCTGCGTAATGGGTTGGAGCGGGCCTGCTCATACGTCACACAGCAAGACTGTGAGTCAAACTTCTACCTTTCTCTTGTTGATGGTGATGGTCCCACATACACTGCTGGCCTCTCCGCACACCTTGTAGCCTTTACTGTTCACCTGGGATGGGTGACAGGGAGGTTTGTAACAACACACTGTAATATAGTTTGGTGTGACTGGGGAGGCGATGGTCCACTTCTACAGAGCCACTGTGGAGAGTGTCCTTGTCTTTTCAGTCATAGTGTGGTCTGGCAACACAACCGCCCTTGAGAGGAGACAGTTGGAAGGAGTGGTTCACACAGCGTCAAAAATAACAGGCCGCGACCTCCACAGTGTGTCCTCCATATATGCCACACGTATCAAACGCAAGATGCAGAAGATGATTGCTGACCCCTCTCACCCCGCTAGCTCTTTTTTAAAGCCCTGCCCTCCGGTAGGAGACTCCAGTCTCTTAAGTGCAGAACATCTCGCCTCAGGAACAGCACATCTCCTGAGGCTGTCAGGACATCTCGCCTCAGGAACAGCACATCTCCTGAGGCTGTGAGGACATCTCGCCTCAGGAACAGCACATCTCCTGAGGCTGTGAGGACATCTCGCCTCAGGAACAGCACATCTCCTGAGGCTGTCAGGACATCTCGCCTCAGGAACAGCACATCTCCTGAGGCTGTCCATTACTTGAACTCCGACGCACTTTTTACCCACACTTTGAATGCAGACGGCAGCTGCACAAAGCAACACGCAGCTTAAACGTATGCTGTAGCAGAATGCACTTTATAATGGTTCGTCTCACCATATTGTTTGAATGTATAATTTGCTGTTTTTGCTGTTCTTTTTTTATCACCTGTGTGTTTTCTATGTTATCCGTCTGTTTTTAGAGCTGCACTGAGACAAACTCCTACCAACTCTGTTCACATGGCAATGAAATATTGAATTGAATTGAACACACTGTAACATAATGAAAATATGGACATTTTTGTGTTGACTCACAACACTGCCACCGGCTTAAACTCTGACATACACAAACGGAGAAAAAGCCTCCCTACCCTCTCCAGGATCTCGCTCAGGTGTGCGTTGAGTCTGTTCTCTCGGCGGCGGATCTTCTCCATGTCCCACTGCAGCTCCTCGATCAGGCCCTGCAGCTCGCTGACCCGCGTGTCCGCCTTGTTGGCTGCACGACCCAGAGACCGAGACTGGAAGGAGGGAGGACAGAGGGATGAGACACGGCTACGTAACCGTAGAAACATCATCACTATGAAGATATTACTCTACTACCAACATACAGATATAGGATGATATGAAGATATTACTCTACTACCAACATACAGATATAGGATGATATGAAGATATTACTCTACTACCAACATACAGATATAGGATGACTGAATGCCGTTTAGGCAACAGATGGCCCAGTGGTTATTATTGAGGTCACACCTGTTGAAATAGGCTTAAACAAGAAGATACCCGGCTGACGCCGCACTCCTGAGGGGATGAAGAAATGAATAGCACTCTGTCTAAAACTAAAAACAAGGCTCACCACTTGTTTGGTGGAATGCACTTGTGTGCAAAATACTTGTTAACTGCTCTAATCATTGGCTCATTGCCAGATGAGAATTCAGTATCATCATGATCAAATCAATCCAAATGATTCACGTGTCTTACAAAGTGACTTGCAAAGTCTGCGATTATGAATTCCTTGCGATCCCATGGAAAGATCATCCCAGTATAAATACACATGAATTTATGATAAGTTGTGGCCATTCGCTGTGGCACTGTCACTCTCCTTACTACAGTGTTTCTCAAACAGTGGTCCGCGGACCACTGGTGGCGCCCCCTAGTGGTCCCAGAGTAGATTTATCATTTCCCCCCCATTTTTTTTACCTCCCACTATCCAATCAGAGAAATGTTACGTTTTCTGGGAAAGGGACGGTCAGATCACGATGCCTATTAAGGACTACCGTAAATTCCGGACTATAAGCCGCACCTGCAAAGTTTACTATTTTTTTCTTATATAAGCCGCACCGGACTATAAGCCGCGGGTGTTTTAATGGTATTTTTTTTTATTGTGTTTTAATGTTTAATTACCATATGTAAGGGTTCATGCACAGAGGGGATTGTCGGGAAAGAGATGGCTGTTTGAGGAAGCTCCCATTTATTAACATTTCAACAAAACAACATAACACAACACCACCTGTGTTGTTTTTTACAGTGCACACAGTGTCATACAGTGTCATACAGTGTGGTGAAAAGAGGGCAAGAGAGGAAATTAAAACTTATTATAGTTATATAGGATTTATAGTTAGAAAGAGTGCTAAAAAAGAGAGTTTTTTTTTTTTTTTTTTTTAATCCATAGATAAGCCGCACCGTTATATAAGCCGCAGGGGCCAAAAAAGGCCAAAAAACGGGAAAAAAGGTGCGGCTTATAGTCCGGAATTTACGGTATATGTATTTTTTCACCCCGAATCCAACGCCACCACCCCAGAGTCTCTATGAGTTACGGTTACAGAGATAGGTCCAATCTGCATGCAGGGCTACAGGAGAGAGACAGAGTACAGCGGGGGGTTGGGAGTTCCAAGTTACTGACCAAACACTATTTCAGTGATTGCCGTCAGAATATAAAGCCATTTAACACTTATCTTAATACAAAAACATGACTGAATGCTACTTTAAGATGGCAACAGATAGCCTATTTGACTTTGGCAACATTGTGCATTTATTGAACTTGAAAAAGGGTTAGGGTTCTTTGAACTTTGAATATATTTGAACTGAAAAGGAGGGGGGAAAAAAGAAGGTACCGTAAATTCCGGACTATAAGGCGCACCGGTCTATAAGCCGCACCTTCAAAGGTGACTATTTTTTTCTTATATAAGCCGCACCGGACTATAAGCCGCGGGTGTTTTGATGTTTAATTACCATATGTAAGGCTTCGTGCACAGAGGGGATTGTCGGGAAAGAGATGGCTGTTTGGGGAAGCTCCCATTTATTAACATTTCAACAAAACAAAAGTCAGGTCACTAATCCCCAGACAAAATCACACATTGTGAGATGCTTAAAAATCACCATCGGCGGGAGCTTTACTCCAGATTCTGTGCAGCCAAGAAGAAGTGAAATTCGTTCTCTCGTGACCTGTGGTTCTCAACGTGATGGACGATTCACCTTTCTTGTTAACAGTCCTAGTGAGAGGCAGGTCGAACGTCAAAGGCACTTCATCCATATTTATGATCTGCTCCGGTCCGATGGAATATTCCTTGATCTTTCTTTGTGTGAATTCGCCGAAGTTTGTAATTTTCTCCTGGTAGTCGGGAGGGAGTTGCTGACACAGTCGTCCGCGCCCTGACGGACAGTCCCTTTCGTCTCGGGTTTGTGCATGATCCTTTGCTGCTGCTGCTGTTGTTGTTCCTGTCTCGCTACTGTCTCAGACATGGCTTTCAGGCTCAATCGCCGCCATCGTCGTAACACAGCCAGTTCTCCATCTTTTGAAGCATGATGTTAGATTACAACGAGCTAGTTGTGTGGCTTAGCCTTCCAAAATGTTGCTGTTAGTTTTTTAGAATGTAATACATAGAATTGGGAATGTTACATTCAATTTCATTCAGACTGTCTTTCAGGCTCAATCGCTGCCTTTTTCCCCCCGGAGCGAGGGAGGAGGGAGGGTGTTTTACCGTAGTGGCTGAGAGAGAGTAGTGGCACAGTGCTCCAATCAGGTCGCGAGGCACATTTTTTGCAACATCATCCAATCAGGGTCTCGCTCTCATAATGTCTGTCTTGCTCTCGTTCTGCCTCATACCAACATCCATAGATTTTGGAGGTTCCCGAGTGGCCGTTTGCTGGAAAAATCCATAGATAAACCGCACCGTTATATAAGCCGCAGGGGGCAAAAAAGGCCAAAAAACGGGAAAAAAGCCGCGGCTTATAGTCCGGAATTTACGGTAAATGGACTCAAATAAATTGATTATATTTTTTATATCGGTTATCTTGTTTTCATAATTCTGGGAAGCCAGAAATGTGATTAATTGTACAGCCTTAATACTTGTCAGTTAATTAGCCTGTAATTTACAATTGAAGTAGTAGGCCTATTGTTTTTTGGGATGTTTTGGGAGTTAGGTGGTCCCCGAGTTTTTTTTTATTGTTTAAGTGGTCCTTGGTCTGAAAAAGTTTGAAAAACACTGCCTTACTGCTACCTTGAACTTATTTTTTTCCAACAGGAAAGCATAAAGACAACACGATTAAAGGAATTCAATATTGTACCCTGCCCTTATTCCTTTGTTCAAAACTGAGACTCAAAGCGCCTTTATTGTCCCCCACCAAAGGGGGGGCTATGGATTAGTCTCTGTCCGTTCATACACAAGTTATTATTAGTCTCACTATAACTTTGTGCCACTGGGGGGCGGCGTTGACAATAGCCCTGTTCGGCATCGGCCCCTATGATGGAAATAGTGGACTATTTAGTGTGTCGCCTTTTTTTTTATATAGTGTCCGAATTCTCAACTGTTAATTTGATTCACTATTTAGTTCATTATAAAATACCCACAATGCACAGCGATTTCTAGTGAACAGCGAATGTACCCTACATTTTCGCCGGTATACCACAATGCAATGCGGTTGTCTTTACTGAAGGAGAAGAAGAAAGTCGTTAGCTCATGAGCTAACAAGCTTGTGAGCAAAGCTTGCTATTAGGAGACAGCACCATAGTTGACAAAACAACACGTGTACGTAATTAGAATGTCAACGATTTATTTAGGCTTTAGCAGTCAAAACATGCAACATCAATACTACCTGAGAACATCTCAATCTGCTCGTGAGCTCAGTTGTTTATGTGAGAGTGGGCGCGGATTGCTTGCGTCACATGAATACCCGGCGCATCTGGGGACGCAATGATCTCCAGGAAAAAAATCTGTGTAGTGTGTCCGAAACTCATTTAGATCATTCCCCATATAGTTCACTATATGAGAAACACTACATATAGTTCACTATATGTAGTGTTTATCATATAGTTCACTATATGATAAACACTATAGTGAACTATAATTATAATAATAATTATATTATTTTTATATTATTTATATATATTTATTATTATATATATATATATTATTATATATATATATATATATTTATATATATAATATATATATATATTATAATTATATAATTATATAACATATATACGGTAACTATATGCTATATAACTATATTTAGCACCCCAGCAAGCACAGCTCCACTTGGCAGACCCTCAGTGACCTCATTGTTGCCTTGGAGACTTGGCTACCAGGCGTTTTCGGAAGTGGCGAGTTTGACTGGACCTGAAAAGGAATCGTATTTGTATCAATGTATTAGGACACGCCTTCCCTACCTCACTGGTCATGTGACTGTGCTTCTGCTGGAGGTCCTCGGTCAGCTGATTTAGCCGCTCATTCTCACTAGTCAGGAGGGTGTTGAGCTGAGAGGCTACCTGCCACAAAGCGCCCCCTGCAGAGACACAACGTGACAGGTTATGGGGCTGAAACACATGAATCCATTCCCAAACAAACATGCTCAGCTCTACGAGACAGCTGGCTCTAGTTCTCTACATACATGCTCATAATAATCACCCTTCACATTTTAAACCACCTACACCCAATTAAACACTGTCATATTCCAAAGGCAACTTTGACATCTCTTGCTTGCATGCTGTAGCATGTATACTGAAACCTACAATCCTGGCTCCCCCTGGCCAGTGACACTTAGGAATAGACTAGGTGACAACCAAGTATAGTTTGGTGACAAGCTGGAGAGACAGTTGACTGTTGGAGAGACGGCATCCGGTACGGGATGGGTTTTAGCACCCCAGCCTGGCTCTCTCGTGAGGGAGAAATCCACAAACGCTACGGATCAGCCTCCTGAAAATCTGCGTAAACATCGGCGCGGCCTGGGGTCCTTCAGGCTAGAGCGAGGTGCTCGGCGCAGGTGAATGACGTGCAGCGCACAGGCCTCCTTGAGGCATCCTCCCTGCCCATGGTACAGCAAGGTAGGATTGCCTTTTTCCGCAGGAGGTTCTGGTGAGACGAAGGAGGTGCCCGGCCTGGAGTCACCCCACAGGGCCTTAGACCTCCATGCACCGAAGGTCTCTCAATACTGCGCTGTAGCACTAAACTCTATTGCAGCAGATTGGGCGTGATCAACCCTTCCGTGGGCAACGTTGCAGACAGAGTAGGAAGGCTGATCCGTGAGCGGCTGCTTCCGGGACGCGGGTCGGGGTCTTAATCGGCCTCGGCTGGGTCTACTGGGCGAGGGTGTATGATGTTGGATAGACCCGAAACACCTTACGACCCCAGTTAACATCACTGATGACGCGTCCCAGCGCATGCTGTAGCATGTATACTGAAACCTGCTTCATCCACTCTCTCTCCTCCCTCCATCCATCCTCCCCTCCATTCATCTCACCGCTAGGGCTGCCACTAACAATCATTTTCATAATCGATTGATCTGTCGATTATTTTCTCGATTAATCGATTAGTTGTTTGGCCTGTAAAATGTCAGAAAATGGTAGCAAATGATGATCATTGTTTCCCAAAGTCCAGGATGACGCCCTCAAATGTGCCACGTTTTGTCCACAACTCAAAGATAATATCAGTTTACTGTCATACAGGAGTAAAGAAACCAGAAAATATTCACATTTAACAAGCTGGAATCAGAGAATTTAGACCTTTTCTCTTAAAATTGTACTCAAAACGATTACCGGTAATAGATTATCAAAATAGTTGTAGATTAATTTTCTGTTGATCGACTAATCGATTAATCGTGGCAGCTCTACTCACCGCCCGCGGCTCCAGAGTCCACCTCCGTCTTCAGCTGGTCCACGGTGCTCTTCAGGCTCTCGTAGATCTCCACCACACGATTGGCCTGCTTCTGACTGGACTCCACCCTCTCCTGCAGCTCCGCCTCCATCTCCTCACTGCTGCTGCTGGCCAGCATGGCCAGGAAGGAGGTGGCCGTCTCTCCCTGGTGGCCTGGGTGACGACAACAAAAAAGAGCATTTCGGAATTGAACAAATATGGAAAGGTCTAAAGGTGCGTTCACACTGACTTATTAAAGTTTTTCGCTGGCATCAAGTTTACATACAAAGTCAATGCAAACGAGCGATAGAGCGTATATTCGCCCGGGAGAAAAATCGCTGGGCGTCCGAGCGACAGAGACAGAGCGATAAGGTGAAAATTCGCTCGTCGCCAGAGATGATCCCAACTCGAGCTAAATTTCGCTGGCAAAAGTCTTGCTGTTCAACACTGATTGGCTGCCGTGTGAGAGTGAGTCAAGGATCACACTGGCTTGGAACAAACCGCTGGTTTATTAGTGTGGCAACAAACCACAATGACAGGCTGACAGCTGACATGAAGTGAAGTCTGTAAGTAAGTAAAACTTTATTTATATAGCACCCTTCCCAGCACGAATGCACAGAGTGCTTTACACATTAAAACAGCAACACAGAAATATAAGTGCAGGAATATACAAGAAAAAGCAAAAACGTAAAAACATACACAGAGCATGAACAGGTAAAAACAATGGCTAAGAATGACTAAATAGCCTGTCTAAACAGGTGACTCTTTAGTAGTTTTTTAAACGAGAGCTCAGAGCGAGCGGCTCTCAGATCGGGGGGGAGGGCATTCCAGAGTTTCTGGAACTCTGTCTGAAGTCTGAACTCTGTACTACCGGTATAGATACACAAACTTGCGTTAAGCGCATGCTGATAGGCTTAGCTTGTAAACACTACGGTGGCTCGTAGTAGACAAACATCATGACATTGCGTTTTCATCCTGTCTAACGTTAGCCCCCATGTCCGTCAATTCTTGTGCCTGTTGACGAGCGATTTAAACACAGCGACAGAGTGATTCCAAAGGGTTGAATCGAGCGACAGGGAGAAAAATAAATATATCGGTGTGAACACAGCTTAATTAATTAATTAACAGTTTTCACAATGCATACGTTTGGCATATGTTCAATTGTATTATCTGATGTGTGCATTTCTCGATATCCTGTTCTCTGCGGTGCTCGATTTAAACAAATGTATTGTGGTAATAGGTCTCTTGAGGAATTAAGATCCTTCTGAACCTTTTCGTCAACCCATAATGTGATGAGCACAGGTTTTGTTACAGTGTTTTGTTGTCACTTTCCATTGTTTGTTTAGCCTACATTTGGTCTCTTTTTCAACTTTCTCTGATTTTGTACTATTCTTTGTTTACAACAGCTGGGTGTTTAAAAATGCAGGTTGTAACCTAAACACGATTTCAGACGAAAGCCCGAAAGCCTGTCTTTATTGTCTCACGAACACACTACAACACATGCATGCGGCCACAACACACACTCATGCTGACGGTGGCCGGTGAAATATGTCCTCTGCATTTGACCCATCCAGGCTTGTCCTTTCCTCCAGGGGGCAGGCCGGGAGCAGTGGTCGCTTTTTTTTTCAGCACCCGGGGACCAACTTCAGATGTTGTCGTCACTGGTTGGATGACGATCTTCTGCATGTTTTTAGTGGGGGGTTATGTACGGAGGAACCCCCTGGGGGGTACGGGGAGAACATGCAAACTCCACACAGAAAGGCCCTTTCGATGAGATAGCCCACCTGGGCAGTAGGCACTGAAGATATGCGGGGTTCACAACTCCAGCGCCCACAGCGTCCCAGGCGAGAATCGAACTCAGGACCTTCTAGCTGTGAGGCGACAGCGCTACCGACTGCGCCACCGTACCCCCAACCGCAACCTAACCCTAACCCAACAGCTGGGTGTTTAAAAATGCAGGTTGTAACCTAACCCTAACCCAACAGCTGGGTGTTTAAAAATGCAGGTTGTAACCTAACCCTAACCCAACAGCTGGGTGTTTAAAAATGCAGGTTGTAACCTAACCCTAACCCAACAGCTGGGTGTTTAAAAATGCAGGTTGTAACCTAACCCTAACCCAACAGCTGGGTGTCTAAAAATGCAGGTTGTGACCTAACCCGAACCATCAAAGTGAATGTGGGCAGTCATTTGAGGTTACCGAGTATCCAATCAAAAGGAAATTCTGCTGTACCAAAGCCACCCCGTCTTAATCAGATCTATTATAGCGAACTACTAAAATACTAATGTGATTGTGTACTAGGGATGGGTTAGGGTTAGGGTTAGGTTAGGGATGGGTTAGGTTAGGGATGGGTTAGGTTAGGGATGGGTTAGGGTTGGGTTAGGGATGGGTTAGGGTTAGGTTAGGGATGGGTTAGGTTAGGGATGGGTTAGGGATGGGTTAGGCTGAATTCACACCGGCGACCCAAGCCTTGCCTATGCCTTGCCTTTACCCACGCTTTTTAATAGGCGTCCGTTTTAGTCAACGAGGCTGTGTACACCGTGCGCCTGAGCGTGAACCCTGCGTGTACCCACGCCTTGCCTGTGCCTTGCCGATTTTATCGAATAGGCGTGAGTTCTATTTTGAAGCCGACAAGGCGCGTGCAGGCAGGCTTTTCTGTCAAGCCATGAAAGAAAAACGCAACAATATCCGTGGGAAATGGCAAATTCAACTGAATTTCAAAATAAAATGGAGTTTCTACAACAGTGTTGAGCAGAGAGAGAGAGCGAGAGAGAGACTGACGGGTGGCTATCACGTGGGGCTTTCTCCCTGTCGGCAAACAAATCTTCAGGAGAGAGAATAGCCACCGAAGAAGCAAGATGGACAATGTTGTTGTGCCAGCACATATTCTTGCAAGATTACCTCTCTAAAATGTCCGACTATAGTCAGACCTGGTTATACATATCCAGCATCAATAGAACATTAAATATATCCGATTTATTTTACCTAGAGGCTACCCATGACAATTCTGGACAACACGTGAAAAAATACAGTCGGGAGAGAGGAGAGGCGCTTGTGACTCGGCTCCAGGTTCGGCGTGCAAAAGGCGTGCGGTGTGATCGCAAAAGCGTGTAACAGGTTCACGCCCAGCTCGGCGTAGGCGTGGGTTGAGGCAAGGCAAGGCGTAGGTTGTCTGTGTGAAAGAAGCCTTAGGGTTAGGTTAGTGATGGGCATTTTAAGTAATTTAAATACTCGAGTACTCTTTCTGTAGCTTTTACAGTGAAATTATTAAATACAGACAAAGACATTCTGAAGGATCATCTGCTCATCTTATGGTCTTAAGGCATTTCTAGCTTGATGGGACCTGAATCCTCAGCTCCTGGATGACATTTGACAGCACAGGGTTAGGGTTAGGGTTGACCCTGACAGCACAGGGTTAGGGATGACATTTGACAGCACAGGTTTAGGGTTGACCCTGACAGCACAGGGTTAGGGTCGACCCTGACAGCACAGGGTTAGGGTTGACCCTGACAGCACAGGGTTAGGGTTAGGGATGTCAACGGTTAACCGTTAATCGATTAACCGTCGCTAACGTCGTTGTTCGGTTATTGCTGTCGGTCTATCAGTTAATATTTTTTTTTTTTTTTTGTCTATTTACTCAATGAGCTCATGCCCAAACAAGGCGTGTCTATTTAGATGCTGAAATGTTAATGCTTTTTGTGTTAGAAATTCTAACACAAAAAGAATGTGTTGAAATGTTGATGCTTTTTGTTAATGCTTGTTAATGCTTTTTGTGTTAGAAATTCTAACACAAAAAGCATTAACATTTCAGCATCTAAATAGACACGCCTTGTTTGGGCATGAGCTCATTGAGTACGGTAAATAGACAAAAAAAATTTTTTTTTTTTTTTTTTTTTTATATTAAAAAATTATGAATTAACCGATAGGTTAATCGATTATTAGCGTCGGTTAATCGAAAGTGAAATTAACCGAAAATTGACATCCCTAGTTAGGGTTGACCCTGACAGCACATGAGTTGATCACGCAATGATTTGAGGAACATGGAAATCACATAAAGCATCATACTGTACCATGTTCTTCCCAGCCACAAGAATAGTGCCATATCCCTCCAACACAGTTAAAGACACTGGAATCAAGGCCAAAAGGTGCACTGAAGCTGTTCTACTGGCTTGTGTTCACCCAATACCCAATGACACTTTAAGTTGTAATTTAATTTAACAGTTATCTTTATATTCAACTGCTCTACAGTTACATTGTACTGACATGACCCGTACATTCACTCCGCCACAACAGGCAACAACAGTAATTCAGTCCAACTTGACCAATTTATTTCCTTTAATTATTTTAGACTACTCCTTGAGGGTACCCTACAGAATGTATGCTCTTGTTTTACTTGATGTATTCCTCTGCTTTGTTTGTAACTGTCTGTCTGGTAACATGTGTTTACTGTAAATGTTTTACTGTAACAGGGCTCCCTTGAAAATGAGAGCTTGCTCTCAAGGGACTTTTTCCCTGTATAAACAAAGGTGAAAAAATAAAAAAATAATAAAAAAAAAATCTTCACCATCAATCTGAACAGCAACAGCCTGACAGGATGGCCGACCCTACTGGCTTGAAACGCCTGGAAGTGGTTGAAAAATAACAACAATAATGTTGAAAACTGTTCAGATTCTATGTATAGAGATATGAGATAGACATGGTATTGAGGAGTCACATGCAAAACACAGGTCTGAGAATTTGAAATGTCTGTATGTATGTATGTAGCTGTAGCCTATCTGTTATTGCTTTCTCTGTCTTGTCCCCGAGTTAGTTATCTCTGTACCTCTGTCCTTCGCCCTCTCCTGGTTGGAGTCGCCATCAGGTTCTGGAGTATCTGGCTTCAGGCTCCGCCCCTCTGCTGCCGGAGATGGGAATTTCTCAGGCTCGCTGTTTGATTGGTCGTAACGCCTGCCTATCAGTCGCACGTTCTCATCAAACTGGAAGGAAAAAGGTTGGGGAGGAGGGAAAATTGCATCCCATTGTGACTTTTGGATTTATCTCTTAGAAATAGAAACAAAGGTACGGGTAGAGACAGGAGTAAGGGTAGAGACAGGAGTAAGGGTAGAGACAGGACATGTTTACCTGGTTCCAGTATCTATTGAGGATGAGCAGACTGGCATCATCAGTGGCCTGGCGAGTCTCCAGTCTCTCAATTCGCTCTCGCAGTTCATCCTCAATCACCTGCAAAGCAACAGGAACGGTTACATGCTGCCACTCCGACGTGCTGTCACTCCGACGTTCTGCCACTCCGAAATATCGGCACTCAGAAAGGGGGTCTATATTCCCCGTTTTTCACTAACCTCTCCCAGCCCCCACGCCAAACCTAACCTCCCCCCATGCCTAAACCTAACCTCCCCCAGACCCTAACCCAAAACCTAACCTCTCCCACCCCCACGCCTAAACCTAAGGTCGGCATTGCGGCTTCTAAGGTGAACGACCGCCAGTCCGAATAATGGAAGTTAACGTTCGGAGTGGCAGGGCTTCGGAAAGGCAGAGGAACCCCAACAGGAACAGAGAAGACTCTTCTCAAAATAAGAACATACAACTGAGTAGTTGTTGTGTGTGTGTGTGTGTGTGTGTGTGTGTGTGTGTGTGTGTGTGTGTGTGTGTGTGTGTGTGTGTGTGTGTGTAAACAAATGTTTGGAGTTCAGTCTGTTAATGTCACCTGTCTTTGATCCAGAGCCTCTCCCAGCTTGCGGTTCTTAGCCTGGAGAGCTTTGATGTCTTGCTCCTCCTGAGACTGAGCAGCTCCCAGCTTGATGACCGTCTCCACCGCCTGGGCCGCGGCGCTGACCCCCGGGCCTCCGTCCTCTCCTCCTTCCCTCTCTCTCCGCTTCTCCGGCGGCGCACCGGACGAAGGCCCGCCGCTGTCACCAGGACGCTTCTGCCCCGACATCCTCTGACTCCTGAAACCAAAAGTGAGAGACAAGCAGGGTTAAATGTCGTCTGACGACTAATAATGAAGGACTGACACTCTTTGCTAAAAACGAAACTGCCGGACAAATCTTCCAAAGAAACGTCACAGCATTGACACTCGTATGATTTTGTACACGAAATGTAACATTATTAACGTTAACTATCACGCCACGAAACCTGAACAAGGCGATGAAATTAGCCAAACTAACATGCTAACATTAGCCGCTAGCTAACGCTAGTTTGGCTATCCAGGTTCCGCGCGGGCTTTAACAACGTTCATGAACACAAATGTCGGCTCGGACCCGGCAGGTTAAAGTGTTTGCTTGGTGTTTTCTTTTGAATTCACAAGACCGAGTCCACAGTCTTACCGGTTTTGACTAAAATATGCTATTTACTGAATCTGGCTGTGGATGTTGATGTTGCGGATTCGTTGGACTGCCCTCCGGAAAAGGAAGTGTGTTAACCTATTAGGTCGAACAACTTTACAGCCGATACTGCGCCATCTGCTGGAGGGAAGGCAAAGTGCAAACCCTGTTCAATATCCATTCATTGATTCACTTACTCACTCACTCACTCACTCACTCACTCACTCACTCACTCACTCACACTTCCATAGGTAGGCCTACATCCCAGTCCATCAGGTCTAACACAGATACACAAATGACTTAATATGGACCCAGTATTGCTTTATAAATATAATCTAGGCAATAATGGCATGCAGTTAAATTAACACTCTGATTTGTGATGCAAATTGATGATTTCACTTTATTAATAGACAAATCAGATCACAACATGCGCTTCATAGCAGAGTTTGTTTGCTGCTCCTGCTGCTGTGTTGCAAGCATGAGGATATTATAGCATAGCGTCGTTGCCCACCTTCCTTCCTCCTTAGTCCTCACTGATGCTTTACATTGGACCAAATCAACATTGTATTTTTGCATGTTGTGGCAGTAAACCAGCTTGTCTGGGAAAACAATTGCACTTTCTTGACTCACTCTCTTCTCAGTCATTATGTTAAGAGGCTATTGGAGTGGGACTGGACTCTGACCAGCAATATTTGAGGGCACTATTGCTCGGTGTCCAGGGTCCATATTGTGAAAAAAAAGGTTGGTTTGTAATTATCAGCGTTACAGATCCACTCAACCTACCTCATAGCTGGGTTCAAATAGGCTTGTGCTTGTCTGCTGAGGTCATCATGCAGGACACCCCCACATGCTCTTTGGGACGTTTCTAGGATCAATATGAGAACTGTTTATGCATGACGTGACTGACGAGTGATGTGACGCATGAGGCAGATAGATAAACAAAGATAGCATGAAAAAGTAAGTTAGTCCTAATCCAAACAAATGGCCAATACATTGTGTCCGATAAATGAATGTTACACTATGGCCTCTATATGTCCAAAAACCTACAAATACAATTATTCAAGTCTGTATGACATCTGGGAAAGAAAAGCTCTGTAAAATGTAGACAGGCCTTATCAGGACCATATAGCCTATATCACATTTTGCTGACCAATTAATTATCTGTTCTACATCCTTAACACAAATTGCTCATATAGGCCTAAGTGGATTTTGAGGCTTGTCACCCACCAATAACAACAGCACTCATTCTGAATTACAAATCCACAATAGGACTGTGCATGAGAGAGTGAGGAAGAGAGATAGACAAATGGATAACTTGCTGTTGGAAAAAAGAAATCAAGAACCTGAATTGCAACATTGCAACCGGCTTCTCACATTACATTTCAACATTTCCCCAATGTGCTGCAATAGCAAAGCATGCTGTAATGAAGTGGTTGGTTGGTTTTATAACTCGAGTTTCAGACGACACAGTGTTCCTTCCTCTCATGTTTTGAAGCCATCCGCTCAGGTGCATGATATTAGGAAGTCAAAGTCCACAAAAGAGCATTTATACACAAACACGCCCCCGTCTGTCTGACCGGACCAATTGCGTTTCCCACCGGTGACGCACGCCCCCGCCACATCGCGGGCGCCTCCTCCACTCTCCAAGAGGAGATAAATAGTGCTTTGCGCTCACTTTTCGGCCTCCTTCAGCACTGACTTCTGGGAGGATAGAGTCCGCCACTTCTGCTGCCCGTCGCTGTTTGACAAACTCGCTCAGTCTCAAGTAAGATTTATTTTCAGGTTCACACATCTGATCATACCTGGCATGGCTTGATTGGTTGGTTGAGAAAGTGCGCTTGAGCCATTTTGTTTGATTGGTTTCTGCAAGAGGACTGTGTTGTACCATGTTGTACTTTTCCTGTTTGTTTATCAGTGTGCATCGTTGAAAACAATCATGCAGCAGCATTTTATAGATTCCAGCTGCAATTGTTTGCCATCACTCAATGGTATGCGGAACTAGATTAAAAAAAATATTGCCCTTGTAACAGTTTGACAATATGGTCAAGTTACATGTAGATTAAGACGTGCAAACGTAGATTTTTGCAATATGGAGCCCCTGCTCCATATGGAGGAGGAGAAAATCGTTGTGCATTTTGTGGGGACGCGTGTTGCGTGGCGGTGTCCCGGGCTGCCCAACCTCTTGTGTTGTGCAACCGTTTTGGCAATGGATCAACATTCACATCCGTGTTCTACCTGCCTTTTACGATCACTTGTATCAGCGATGTTGTGCTTATGATCGTGTGTGTGTGTGTGTGTGTGTGTGTGTGGGGGGGGGGGCTAATACATAAAGCCTGGGGTCAACACCATAACAACCTCTGAGTGAGTGAACTATGAACTTAATTTATCCATGACCAGAACTTTATCTGTTCTAGACCAAAGTTCAAATGTGCCAAATATTGACTGAGGTGGCGCATGGAAAAGATGATCAAGGCAGAACTTGATATGGAGGAAAACTGAACACCTCCTACTAGCTACTCACTACAGTTTAGAGATTAACATCACCTGTGAAATCTCTTCTTCCCTTTCAGGATGACTCATCAGTTCCCATCCCTGTCTCCGGAGCAGAAGAAGGAGCTCTCTGGCATTGCTCAGAGGATCGTCGCTCCAGGAAAGGGAATCCTGGCTGCAGATGAATCGACAGGTGCGTTTGATAACACAGACTTTGCATGCATCTGTGCACAACATATGTAGATTCTTACAGAGTATCTGGCATCTGAAACGCCTTGTGGTGTCTTCTCCTTTCAGGCACCATGGGAAAGCGTCTGCAGAAAATCAATGTGGAGAACAACGAGGAGAACCGTCGCTACTTCCGTGACCTCCTCTTCTCTGTGGATCCCATCGCCAACAGCGTGGGTGGGGTCATCTTCTTCCACGAGACGCTCTACCAGAAGGCAGACAGTGGCAAGCTCTTCCCCCAGGTCATCAAGGACAAGGGCATCGTCGTCGGCATCAAGGTGAGAAGGTCACAAACTTAATTGGCTGAGGCCAAACCCCAACATATTTCAGGCCCTCATACTTTGACCCTGAATGGATTTGTTTGGTTTTCTTGCTTCAGGTTGACAAGGGCACAGCTGGTTTGAATGGAACAGATGGAGAGACCACCACACAAGGTGAAAATGGATATGGATTTAAAAAGATTAAAGTTTGCTTAATTGATAACTGTATAACTTCCCTGCAAATTACTGCAATCAGTAGTTCACTTAGAATTCAATTAGAATTTGTATGAAATAAGCCGGACAGTATAAGGAGTTATAAACAAGTTGTCATAAGCGGAACTGATTTGTGGTCATTGACACATTCGGACACACTGGACTACAAGATCATTTTAATAGCCATAGTGAGTCATCATATTACAAACAAGGAATTGTGTGCACCTGCACAGCATGCAGCAATAGTGGAAGCTGGAGCAAACTGAAGAGAAAACGAGTCTAAAGTGCACAGTAAAAGGCCTTAGGCGGCGTTCACACCCAGTCAGAACGCTATCAAAATCCTGTTGAGAGCGCTTCCATTCTGCACAAAACACAGCGCACAGAGCGTTTTTTTTTGCGCTTTGTTTTGTTTCCCCTGCAGTCACGTGCAGTACAGATTAGGACACAACGAATACATGGATGGTAGCCAGCTGGTGGGTGTAGGTAGTGTCAGTCAAATGTCCTTGTAATCTTACTTCTAGTGTCCATAGCATACAAACGTCCAATTCCTTTGTCTCTGCAGGTCTTGATGGCCTCTCAGAGCGCTGTGCTCAGTACAAGAAGGATGGTTGTGATTTTGCCAAGTGGAGGTGTGTGCTCAAGATCTCAGATGGCTGCCCGTCGGCTCTCGCCATTGCAGAAAACGCCAATGTCCTTGCCAGGTATGCCAGTATCTGCCAACAGGTATGTGTTCCGCCATATTATTCCCAGCAATAACTCTTGTCAGCAATAACTCCCTCAATATGTTGCCTGTTTTGTGTTACCTACTGTTTTTGTTTTTAATATAAAGTTGCTCACCTTAATTTAATCATATTCTACTCCCACCAGAATGGCTTGGTGCCCATTGTGGAGCCAGAGATCCTACCTGATGGAGACCATGACCTGCAGCGCTGCCAGTACGTCACCGAGAAGGTTGGTTCACCAGCTCCGCCATGAGGTCAACTTGCTCTAATTTGGAGGAATGTGTGCACCACTAAACCTGCGTGTTCCTGCCAGGTTCTGGCTGCTGTGTACAAGGCGCTGTCCGATCACCACGTCTACCTGGAGGGAACCCTGCTGAAGCCCAACATGGTCACTGCCGGACATGCCTGCCCCAAGAAGTTCACCCCCCAGGAGGTGGGCATGGCCACAGTGAGCGCTCTGAGACGCACCGTTCCTGCCGCCGTGCCCGGTGAGTGTGTTCCCCCTCGTGAAGCCTGAAGCTGGAAACATGCTACGCCAGCCTCGACTTGGGGCGTCGTCGATGGTATATATGTAAGGGATAATGTATATTGAGGCGGTGATTACGGGGGAAATAATGACCGACAGGTGGATTGAGCCCGACGCGCCAGCGGAGGGCTTAATCGTTCACCTGAAGGTCATTATTTCCCAGTAATCACCGCCTCAATATACATTATCCCGCTTAGAACACGGCCTACAACTAAATCATTCAATAATCTGACAAAAATAATTATTCAAATAGATTTTTTAATAGTGTTTTCAACGACAAAGCGGTTTCATTCGTAATTGGCACACAAGACACCACAGCTGCAACTGGTTGGCCTAATTAGTAGTGTCTTGCTGACAAAAAGCTCTTATCAACTGATTAATCCAGGTGTGGCAGAGCAGCGGTCGGTTGTCGAGAAATAATGACCGGTGAATATTGTTGATTGACCAATCAGAATCGAGTATTCAAGAGAGCCGTGTTCTAAATACGGTATACACGGCTCTCTTGAATACTCGATTCTGATTGGTCAATCAACAAGATTCACCGGTCATTATTTCTGCGTGCCACTCACATGGTCTCTCAACACCAAGTGCATCCTCAAGAAGGCACAGCAGCGACTCTACTTTCTGAGGCGCCTTAAGAAATTTGGCTTGAGCACCAAAGGCCTTGTGAATTTCTATCGCTGCACCATAGAAAGTGTTCTGACAGGGTGTATCACAGTGTGGTACGGCAACCTGACCGCCCAGGACTGCAGACTGCTGCAGAGGACTGTGAAGACAGCAGCTAAAATCATCAGCACATAACTACCAAACCTCCATAACATCTTCACCACTCGCTGTAAAATGAAAGCCAAAAACATTATCAAAGACACCAGCCACCCCGCTCATACCCTGTTCTCACTCCTCCCTTCCAAAAAACGCTACCGGAGCATCAAATCACACACCACCCGTCTCAGTAACAGCTTTTTCCCTCAGGCAGTCAGGCTGCTGAACAGTTGACTCACACACACTGCAACGCACTGTCACTTTGTTGTTCACCATTACTGTATTGTATTGTGGTTTGTGTTATGTCTACACGTACTGTGTACAGACATGTCTGTATCACGTGTAGCCTACATAGTTATGTAGGTCTACACCCTTTTTCTGTCGGTCTTTGTGACCATGTCCTTGTGTATGTAAGGCTGAGGGTGCTCAAAGCATAAAGAATTTCATTGTATTATACATTGTATTATACATATGACAATAAACTACTTAAACTGCTTAACAGCAGCCCTACAGCACCTACTGCGAGGGCTGTTGACGCCCGGCCGTCAATTCTGTTTGAGGCATCATCAACCTTTATTTAACCAGACAAGTCTAATAACAAATTCTTATCCAGTGTGACAGGCTGGTAGGAGGCAAAAGGAGGCAGTCTCTACCCACCGGAGTTTAAGAACTTATGGGACGATGGACAGGATAAATCATTTGGTGTTCTTCCTTGCCTTTTTATCCAGGCGTCTGCTTCCTGTCTGGAGGCCAGAGCGAGGAGGAGGCCTCCCTCAACCTGAACGCCATCAACCAGGTGCCCCTCCACCGCCCCTGGAAGCTGACCTTCTCGTATGGCCGTGCACTCCAGGCCTCGGCCCTCGCCGCCTGGCAGGGCAAACCTGCCAACAAAAGTGCTGCACAGGACGCTTTCTGGACCAGAGCAAAGGTGAGGCAGGAGGACGCCATGAATGATGATGACTAGTAGTGAATGACACCATGAATTAGTAGTTCTGGGCTGTGCATGGCGCTGGGCATTAAGAATTTATTCTTATTGTCTCGTTACCCAACTTGATACTGATTGGTAAACTATTACTTTTGAAAAAAAATGTGTCCCTTCCCTCTTGCCTTTTATGTTGCCTAAGTAACTTGGCTGATTATTAACACTGGGTTTGACTTTGCCCTAACGTTCCCTCTCTGTTGGCCTCTTCAGATCAACGGCCTGGCTTCCAAAGGCGAGTACCAGCCCAGTGGATCAGCTGACCAGTCCTCCATGGCGTCCCTGTACACTGCCAGCTATGTCTATTAAACACTATGAACAATCAAGCCAAAGAAATGCACATGGACCAAATATGACGGGAAACGATTCTGCTGGGTGTCGTGCTTCCTGCACTGGCAACACCGGCGGGAAGAAGTCGACTCAAATTCATGACTACTTGATCACTTGTTTATGTCTACGAATGGAAATAAATGAACTGAACAAAATGTTGTAGTTTTTTTAAGTGCTTTGCTTTGAAACTGGAGCATCTGGTGACATGTGGTGTCACAACATACTGAACAGCATGCCTCTTTCAAATGGCCAAATATCTGAGTCAAATTGATATGAGCAACAATAGCCTGCCCCCCCATGAGGTCAGGCATGGCCCATGAGCTGACACCCCTGATATAGAGGTACCTCTACCTGCACAGGTACAGTAGATATAGAGGTACCTCTACCTGCACAGGTACAGTAGATATAGAGATACCTCTACCTGCAAGCATGCTGCCTGTTTAGTCAGCTCTTTCATCTTTGGAAATGGTTACAAACTCCACTGACCACTGTGTTCATCAGTTCAAATCAAAAAGTAGCCTATGTCCAGTGACACCACAGATGTGCATACTGTAGGCTGAGAAGTGTTCTGTCAAATTGTACGTCAGTTTAGCATCTGGCCCCTAATACTGTACATATAGATGACACATTTATATGGTGGATGCAACCCTGAAAGACTATTTTCATGGTTGGATTACCTGGGGGAAGAACGGAGCATTTACATGTCTATCAGTGTTATGTTTCCATCCACCCAGCACCTAGTTGAAGCTCTGATGTCAAGTGTACGTTGTCAAGCTGTTGATGTGGTTTTCTTCATTAGATTGTGGTTGTTGGGACCCATATCAAGCAGGCTACACACAGGGCTTCTCAACAAGGAGGAAGATGTCCTCTACTGGCCACAAAGTGACTGGCAAGCTGCTGGTGCAAACATAACATCCCAATTTGTTCCTCACGCAAGGGTACAGTGATGACAGGTGCAAACAAACGTAAAAAATTAAAATATATATTTGCTGCAATGATGTATTTATTTTCAGAAATTACTACATTCAAATGTGTTTGATTGGAAGGTTAGCAAGCATACAGTTAGTGAAAAATACCATAGGCTGCAGTTGAGCTATGCTGCCACTTGGTGGGGCAGCATGCACACACAACATCTGATGTTACACAGCCTGTGTTGCATGTAGTTAACAAGGAGATCCCACAACTTTCTTTTAAGGGGGCACCGTGGCCAGTTCAAAACAGGGAATGCCAAACTGGCCGTGTGGAGAGTTAATTTTAGAAGGGGCATTACCAAACTGCGGGGCATCCACCGTCTGTTTGACCGTGGTATAGATGGTTTTCACCAGAGCGCAACCCCACAGCACTTCCTTTTTCTCAGCATTCGGCAAACTGCAGAAATATTCACTCGACATCGTTACTTTTGTTTTCGCCGCTCAGCTGTATAGACGGTTTTCACGGAATGGTCAGTCCTGCACTTGAATGTTTTTTTTTCTTTTATGTCCATAGCAAACACTGCAACAGGAAGTGAGCGGGGGTTCAATTTAGAATGTTTTTGTTGTCAAGTTAAAACCGTCTATTCCTGCTCTGGATGATGCCCCTTGCGAAACTTGGTGCCCTACGTTCAGCGCGTGTGTACGTAGCCTACATACCGTACATTCATTCTTATGTTGTAGAGCAGGTCTTTACAGTGTAGCTGCACCCACATGCTCTATACTATGTTACTACTATGTTACTTACTTATGCTACTATGCTATATTTCAGAACAGTCTCTGGCTGCACTGCTGAACATTGCAGGACAGGACTAGTTATTGTAGAATAGGGGTGAAAAGAGTACTAGAAAAAGTATCTAATTCAAAATGTGCTCAGAGTAAAAGTTACTGAGTTACCTTTTAGAAAAGAGAACATTGCTATATAATATAATACTTCTAGTAAAAACTTCTTTAATAAAAGTAAAAAATACTGACTTTAAAAAATATTCAAAAAAGTACAAGTACACAACAAAGCTACTCAGTAACATGAGCAAATGTAACATGTTACAGTAACATGAGTAAATGTAACATGTTACAGTAACCTTGTTGTAGGATATGTGTAAGTGTGTGGTCTCAGGTGGTTGATGGTGTGTTGCTCCGGGCCGGCAGTGCATGCTGCTGGACCAACACCTGTAACACATGGAGCACAACAGGAAAGGAGCCAAGTGAGGAAGATGATGATGATGAAGGGTCAAAGGTCACTGTGGCGTTGGATCCAATCAGCAACTCTTGCTTAATTCAAACTGAAGTGTGCTGTTTGCTGTGTTTACTTTCAGAATGATGCTGGGTTTATATTGGTCTAGTGACTATGGGAAATCTTATACATCAGATTGTCATTTTCTTCTGTTTCTCCCTTTGATTGGTTTTGGCTGCAATTTGATTTTCTGCATTGTTTCACCTCCTTTATGTGATTCTGACTTGACTCTGACTTTGTACATTGTTGTATGTTGCTGTTCTTCAACTTGTAATGTATATTTGTCTTGTTGCTTCTTCCTTGGCCAGGTGTCCCGTGAAAGGGTTAAGTGTTAAATTAGGGATTCTTAATCTCAGCATGATCTAATCTGGTACACATCAAATAAAAATGTAATAACAAAACTGCATTTAGTGAGAGGTATTACCTGAGTATTTAGTGAGAGGTATTACCTGAGTATTTAGTGAGAGGTATTACCTGAGTATTTAGTGAGAGGTATTACCTGAGTATTTAGTGAGAGGTATTACCTGAGTATTACCTGAGTATTTAGTGAGAGGTATTACCTGAGTATTACCTGAGTATTTAGTGAGAGGTATTACCTGAGTATTACCTGAGTATTTAGTGAGAGGTATTACCTGAGTATTTAGTGAGAGGTATTACCTGAGTATTTAGTGAGATGTATTACCTGAGTATTTAGTGAGAGGTATTACCTGAGTATTACCTGAGTATTTAGTGAGAGGTATTACCTGAGTATTTAGTGAGAGGTATTACCTGAGTATTTAGTGAGAGGTATTACCTGAGTATTACCTGAGTATTTAGTGAGAGGTATTACCTGAGTATTTGTCGATTTCAGGGCTACTCGTGCCATGGCAGACAAGAAGATGAGAAGAGCTGACACGCATAGAGAGGAAATGAACAACATGATTTCAATAGAAAAAAGTTGTTCCTAAGAGAGGAAAGAGGGGGGAAAGTTGTCATTGCCCAGAACCAAATACCCCAGACGCTTACCTTCTGGGACAATACACTTTTGTGTGTGTGTGTGTGTGTGTGTGTGTGTCTTTATGTGCCAAATATGTGTCACAACTCACAAATCGGTTGAAGGCCCACTCCGCATCCCCGTAGCGGCCGTAGTGGTAAAAGAAATAGCCGAGGTCCAGGAGACAGTGTATCCTGTAGGCACTAGAGACCACGACACCCAAGAGGGAAACTATATACATGGCCAAACACACCGTCACCTGGGGGAGTTGAAGTGAGTCAGTGTGAGTAAAGAGATATAGACATACAGAGAGAGAGAGAGAGAGAGAGAGAGAGAGAGAGAGAGAGATAATGTGTGAATAGAGAGCCCCAGTCTCTTAAAACAGACTGTCTCATCTACATCCGGCGAATGCAGCTATATACAGTCTGTACGTTACACCCCCAGAACATGCACAAGGAAGTTGGGAAAAAAACCTTCAGACAGGAAAGAAGTTCGACAGAATCCGACCAATCACGACACGTGGGTCCACGAAAAATGCGGCATATTGGATTCTGATTGGACTAATGAGCGGAAGACCCGCCTTTCTACTTCCCATTCCGGTTGGTGCATGATTCTCCCCTACGAAGTACAGACGGTATGGCGGAAGCATTTGAAAATTGCGGAAGCCAACTCGTCTGTTCTAAGAGACTAGAGAGCCCCAGGAATGAGTCCGGAAAGCGATATATGCATGCATGACCCGCCCCCCTCTGCCTCTAATTGGCTGACTGCACTCGGCTGCTTTCGCCTGCTTCCCAGGCGAGCCAGAAGGCTACTTCCTAGTGTCCGCTGTTTATCTCCCTTTCTGCTGCAGCATGTTGAAGAAATAAATGTTCAGTTTGAACAACACCCATTCTGGTCATTATAGACAGTTTTAACTTGACAACAATAACAACCGTCACAACCCACCTGAATATCCGGTTTACTTCCTGTATACATAGCTGAGCGCAGGCTGATATTCGGCTCATATTAAATGTTAACGTTAGGCCGTGTCTCCGACAGACACATTAACAAGGTAGCCTATTTCGGTCTTTATGTCTTGTAGTAGTTAGTAGTAGTAGTAGTAGTTATTGTTGTTGTTGTTGTTGATAGTTGCCATAACAACCACCCCTGTCGGAAAGACGTGCACACACTGGGTAGGAAGCGTTGTTGTCCCGGAGGCGATATTTTTTTCCGGATGATGGCGAAGGCTATGCGAAGGCATAACCCGCCCTCTCTGCCTCTGATTGGCCTAGCGTCAAACTTCCATCCAAACACATTCGCTTGGCTATCCTGCATTACATCTCTTTCTACAGTCTGTGGTCAGACCGTCAAACTCAGTGGGTCAGACAGACATACAGCAGTTACGCTTGCTAGCCTGCATGAAAGACGCCAGTGTATTTATGTTTTTAATATAGTCATATCTATGGTTTATAACGCTGCCACTAATCACAGGCAGAGAGGGCCAGGGGTGGGTTATGCCTTCGCCATCATCCGAAAAAAATATCGCTTCCGGTAAGCTAGCTAGCTAGCTAATGTTAGCTGCTGGTTGGTTGGCTAACTAGCGAATGTTAGCCGTTAGCTAACGTTAACGCGTTAACTAGACAAACACAGACATGCAGAGCTCCAAAAACAGAGCAATTCGTGATTTTGTTACTGTAGTTTCTGCAGAGTAACGTCCATGTACCTTTATGGATTGCACAGGGAGGAATTCGGGGGGAGGAAGTCCATATATGGTCCATCCGGTCATGGGGCACAGGACATTACGTCATCACAGGATAACGCGATTGGCTGGCTCAGATCTGTTCAAATCTGAGCCAGCCAATCGCATTGTTCTGCACTGTTTTGGACCGTGTATAAAAGGCGACTGAGAGGACAAAGGAGGACCAGAGGAGAGGGGGAGAAGAGAGGAGAGGAGGGGAGGGGAGAGGGGGAGAAGAGGAGAGGAGAGGGGGAGAAGAGGGGGGGGGGAGAGGAGAGGTGGGGAGGGGGAGAGGAGAGGAGGGGAGAGGGGGGGGAGAGGGGGAGAAGAGAGGAGAGGAGGGGAGAGGAGAGGAGGGGAGAGGAGAGAGGGGGAGAAGAGAGGAGAGGAGGGGAGAAGAGGAGAGGGGGAGAGGAGAGGAGAGGAGGGGAGGGGAGAGGGGGGGAGAGGGGGAGAAGAGAGGAGAGGAGGGGAGAGGGGGAGAAGAGAGGAGAGGAGGGGAGAAGAGGAGAGGGGGAGAAGAGGAGAGGGGGAGAAGAGAGGAGGGGAGAGGGGGAGAGGAGAGGAGGGGAGGGGAGAGGAGGGGAGAAGAGGAGAGGGGGAGAGGAGAGGAGAGAGGGGCTGGCACAGACAGGAGAAGAGGAGAGGAGGGGGGAGGGGGAGAGGGGAGAGGAGAGGAGAGGAGAGGAGAGGAGAGGAGAGGAGAGGAGAGGAGGAGAGCGCCGCCAGCGGCACCACCCCGCTGATAAATGTTTTCTCCTTTTTAGGGCCCCTGTCAGTCAAGGGCCCTTGGAATCGTCCACACTTTCCTCCCTCTAGCTACGGCTCTGCCTGGGTGTCTGAGCCCAGCAGAGAGGCACTTAGCCTGGGTAGTAGCAGCCTGGTGGTGGGGGTGGCAGGCCTGGGTGTCTGTGCCCAGCAGAGGGGCTCTTGGCCTGGGTGGTGGCAGCCTGGAGGTGGGGGTGGCTGGCCTGGGTGTCTGTGCCCAGCAGAGGGGCTCTTAGCCTGGGTAGTGGCAGCCTGGTGGTGGGGGTGGCTGGCCTGGGTGTCTGTGCCCAGCAGAGGGGCACTTAGCCTGGGTGGTGGCAGCCTGGTGGTGGGGGTGGCTGGCCTGGGTGTCTGTGCCCAGCAGAGGGGCACTTAGCCTGGGTGGTGGCAGCCTGGAGGTTGGGGTATCTGGGCCAAGCAGAGTGGCTTTTGGCCTGGGTAGTGGCCAAACAGAGCCAGCCAATCGCGTTGTCCTGTGCCCCATGACCGGATGGACCATATATGGACTTCCTCCCCCTGACTGGCTCGCGCTATCATGGCTGCTGACTGTACTGCACTATCCGTCAGATCCCTTTACAATTCCAACCCCGTGCAATCCATAAAGGTACATGGACGTTACTCTGCAGAAACTACAGTAACAAAATCACGAATTGCTCTGTTTTTGGAGCTCTGCATGTCTGTGTTTGTCTAGCTAACGTTAACATTAGCTAACGGCTAACATTCGCTAGCTAGCCAACCAACCAGCGGCTAACATTAGCTAGCTAGCTTACCGGAAGCAATATTTTTTTCCGGATGATGGCGAAGGCTATGCGAAGGCATAACCCGCCCCTCTCTGCCTCTGATTAGCCTAGCATCAAACTTCCATCCAAACACATTCGCTTGGCTATCCT
The DNA here is from genome assembly GCF_964638095.1 of Poromitra crassiceps. Classification (NCBI taxonomy): domain Eukaryota; kingdom Metazoa; phylum Chordata; class Actinopteri; order Beryciformes; family Melamphaidae; genus Poromitra; species Poromitra crassiceps. Next base: position 45,398,784 of record NC_139634.1, on the reverse strand, counting down.
GCATTACATCTCTTTCTACAGGCTGTGGTCAGACCGTCAGACTCAGTGGGTCAGACAGACAGACAGCAGTTACATTACATTACATTACATTACATTACGTCATTTGGCAGACGCTTTTATCCAAAGCGACTTACAATAACACATTTTTTGTCAGCAATAGAACAATCAACTATGGAGCACAGTCTATGACAACTACAGCTTCTGAAGGAACAGTGGTACAAGTTTAGGTTAGTGGTACAAGGTTGGTTAGGTTTTTTTTTTTTTTTTTTTTTTTTTTTTTTATATAAGGAAAGAGAGAGACGAAGTTAGATCAAGAAGGGCCCAGATGGAGCCTGAAAAGGTGTGTCTTTAGTCTTTTCCGAAAGATCGGCAGTGATTCAGCAGTCCTGACCGAAGGTGGAAGCTCGTTCCACCATTGAGGTGCCAGGGACGAGAAGAGTCGAGATCGGGATGAGCGACTTTTGAGCCCCCGTAGTGAAGGAGGGGCGAGGCGACCTGCACTGGCGGAGGAGCGAAGGGAGCGGTGAGAGGTTTGGAACCTGACCATGGATTGCAGGTACCGGGGAGCTGTCTGGTGTACTGCCCTGTAGGCCAGTACCAGTGTCTTGAATCTGATGCGGGCCGAGATGGGAAGCCAGTGGAGCTCCTGGAAGAGGGGAGTGACGTGAGAGAATTTGGGTTGGTTGAATATCAGACGGGCTGCAGCGTTCTGAATGAGCTGAAGCGGTCGGATGTCGGTGGCAGGTAGGCCGGCCAGAAGCACGTTGCAGTAGTCCAGGCGGGAGGAGACAAGAGACTGGACCAGGAGTTGAGTCGCTTCTCTTGTGAGAAAGGGACGGATTTTGCGGATGTTGTAGAGAGAGAACCTACAGGAGCGCGCTGTAGCAGCTATGTTGGCAGAGCAAGACAGCTGGTTGTCAAGGATCACCCCAAGGTTCTTGGCTGTTTGGGAAGGAAGTACAGTGGTGTTGTCAATGGAGATGGAGAGATCTGCAAGAGGGCAGTCTTTTCCTGGGAGGAAGAGTAGCTCGGTCTTACCAAGGTTGAGCTTGAGGTGGTGGGCAGACATCCAGTCGCCAATGTCTTTGAGGCATGCAGAGATGCGAGCCTCGAGTTAGGCTAGCAAGTTACGCTTGCTAGCCTGCATGAAAGACGCCAGTGTGTTTATGTTTTTAATATAGTCATATTATATCTATGGTTTATAACGCTGCCGCTACTCTTGGCAGTGCACGTATGTAGCCTATAGACAGAGAATTGATCAAGGATGATATAAAACAGGGTTATTTACAGGGAACTAATTCAGCTAATTGTAACAAGAATGACATGTATTTGAATTTAAATATTAATCAGAGGAAACAAGGTGATGAAATTTAGAATGAAAAAATACACATTCATATGCCTGCACAATAGGCTAAGTAGGCCTAAATAACTGTTATACGGTTTGCAATTGTAACATTTAATATAATAAAGATCTCACACATAACCTTTTGATTCTATAGCGAAAACTCCTGGCTCGCCTGGGAAGCAGGCGAAAGCAGCCGAGTGCCAATTAGAGGCAGAGAGGGGCGGGTCATGCCTTCGCCTAGCCTTCGCCATCATGGAAAAAAAATATATTGCGTCCGGAAAACATCGATGCTAACACTTCTGGGTTCTTCACTGTTTTCGCCTATGGGATTTTTGAATGGGTTTTTGGCGCGATGCTTCAAATAAGGTCTCTGGGCAACGCAAGCTTAATCAAACGCAAACCAGTATTCAGTGGGATAATCTTCACACATGTGGACCACTTTTATGAATGTTTAAGCTTTTACATGCCGTTAAAAGGGCGGCTAGCTAGCAAGATTCAAGATTCAAGATTTTTTATTGTCACTCCCTAGTACAAGTATCACTTGTGAAATTCTTGTGCTGTAGGCTCCGTTACAACATGCAACGTGCAAATAACAGTATAACAGTGCAAAAACAGGGCATATAGATGCAGTAAAACAAGAGAACAACAAGCAATAACAGTAAACTTTTCCTTTTCTTTTCTAGCGTAGACACCTTAAAACATAATTAAACATTCTGTTTGCACAGGTGCAAATAACATAGGCATAATTATCATATGTAATGGTAGCAGCTGCTACATGATTGTTTATTTTTGTGTGTTAAGGAGTCTCGTGGCCTGCGGGAAGAAACTGTCCCTCAGGCGATTTGTTCGTGCTTTTGGGACCCTGTATCTCCTCCCTGAGGGTAACAGGGAGAACAGGCTGTTGTGGGGGTGGTATGTGTCTTTGATGATCTTCGGGGACCTCCTGAGGCACCGCTGATTGTACAGTTCCTGCAGTTCTGGTAGCTCACATCCTGTTACGTGCTGGGCCGCGCGCCTCACTCTTCTTAGCGCCCTGCGGTCCATGGTGGTACAGTTCCCTGGTGAAGCAGCCAGTCAGCAGGCTTTCAATGGTGCCTCTGTAGAAGTCCCTGAGGATTTTTGGCCTTAGCCCAAATTTCTTCAGGCGTCTGAGTCCGTGTAGTCGCTGTTGGCCCTCCTGTAGTCTACAATGATCTCCTTGGTCTTGGAGACGTTTAGAGAGAGGTGGTTGTCCTGGCACCATTGTTCCAGGGCATGTTCTAGGTGATGGGGGGGAGAGGTGGCGGGGAGGGGGAGGAGAGGGAGGGGGGGGTGGTGGCGGGCGGAGGTGAGCAAACGGCTAAATGAGACTACACTGTTGAGTCGACAGCAGCGCACACATCACCAACACTCCAGGTTGAGTGGTGACGTGACGGGGAAGCCTATGCGACACTGTGTGTAGTTCTGGATTAGCTTAGCACAAGCTTTTTACTTCTAGGGCTCGCATTTACACTTCAAAACTCATGAAAGTGGTCCTCATGTGTGAAGATTATCCCGCTGAACACTGGTTCGCTTTTGATTAAGCTTGCGTTGCCCACAGACCTTATTTGAAGCATCGCACCAAAAACCCATTCAAAAATCCCATAGGCAGAAACAGTGAAGAACCCGGAAGTCCGCGACTTCCGCGTTCCGACTACAAAAATACGTCATCCCTGGGGCTGTCTATTAGTGTGGCTTGTCAAAAAATGTGTCTTATGTGTCTTTCAGTCCACCGTTGAACATTAAAGCTAGAACATAACCTACCATTCTCTTGGATGGATGTAGGCCAGTGTAGATAGAGAGGTTTCCAGAGATGACAAACTGTCAGAAAAACACAACTGATCAGTCTCCTCAGCCATTCAACCAAAATGGCAACAGCAGTCCACATGCGTGAGTGTTGAACAGCAGCGGCAGACTAGGCAAGCCTAGTCTGGACACGGACTGCTGCCACTGCTGTTCAACACTCACGCATGCGTCTTTCAACAATGAGTCAGTCAGTCAGTCAGTCAGTCAGTCAGTCAGCCAGTCAGCCCCTGAGACCTTTCTTGGCTGGCCCGTTCTGCCAGCAGTCCAGGTCCCGGCTTAATTAGGCTTTCGTAGCCTTGTTTACTGATCTACTCTTCAACTCAAGTATTCTCCAAGACAAATACTTGTACATTGAGAAATATATTAATAAAAAATACAACCCATTATTTCAGCATGTTTTTCCACCTCTGACGATAGTGACTCAGCATCTAGTAGCTGCTAACCAGCCGAATGTTCTGTACCAGAGCCCCCTGCCAGAAGAATGTTCTGTACCAGAGCCCCCTGCCAGAAGGGGACGTAGATCTTGGCGCAGTCAGCGATTGTTTCTTGTGCCATCTGAAAACCCATCAGGAGCTCTGCACAGCCAAAGATCAGGACCACAACCTGGGCAAGAGGGTGCAGGAGGTGGATGGTGGAACCAAAGTCAATGGGAATAGATTAAGAATGTACCTCCTCTCTACATCTATTTTAAATATATAGGATGTACATTTGACCACTTTGCTGTCAGTACTTATGCAAACTTTTGAATACAGTAGTTATAATAATGCATCACCAACTATAACATTGCCTATTTATCCTATTTCTATGTTGGATTGTGTAAGGGTTAGGGTTAACCCTTAGGCTAACCCTATGTTGGATTGTGTAAGGGTTAGGGTTAACCCTTAGGCTAACCCTAACCCAGTGATACTCAACTGGCGGCCCGCGGGCGCCCCCTGTGTGGCCCGCGATGGAATTGCAAAAAGAAAAAAAGAAAAAAAGAGTGCACCTGAACGCAACATGCAAGATAACCACTGAATAAGTGTCCAAATGTTCATGTAATTCTGGCCAATACTCACACTTCTGTTATAGCATTTCAGTCTGGAATATGGAATATCTTTCAATAATCTATAATTTAGCTGCTAAATTGTCAAATACCACCGTCTGCTCGCTACCCAGGCACTTATGTATGTACTTAACCTAAGTAACTATCCGGTGCACAACATTGTCAGACTAAACTCCGTCTGACACCTACAATCCGCTACAGAAAAATGTGTATTCATTGTTTATTAACTGGCCCCTGGCCTTCTATCATTTCACGAAAGTGGCCCCCGGGCAAAGCAAGTTGAGTATCCCTGCCCTAACCTATGTTGGATTGTGTAAGGGTGAGGGTTAACCCTTAGGCTAACCCTACCCTATGTTGGATTGTGTAAGGGTTAGGGTTACCCCAAGAATCTGTGGCTGTCCTCTGATGAAGCGATGCAGAGGCTTGCTGGACAACAGCACCATGTTGTCTGTCTCCGGGGCCCCGGTGTTCCCTCTCCTCCTCCCTCTAGCTGTTGGCTCAGAGTCAGTGTCCTCCATGGTCAGAAGATCCACTGGGTTTGGTCATGGCAGGAGACACAACAGATTCACCAGATTTATATTCACCCTTCGACAGCAGCATAGACTGTACAGTACCGTGAAGCTATATGCAGGTCAGGGAGACACGATGAGTGTGGGTTAGGGTTAGTGTGGTGTGGCAGAATGGGTTAGGGTTAGGGTTAGAGGTTAGGGTTAGTGTGGTGTGGCAGAATGACCTCATTACTGGTGCAAACTATTCAAAAGCAGCTTCAAAGAAAGCAGCGGAGATATAGAGAAAAACATGCAGTGACCCACCTTGCTTTAGTTTTCCGTGCAGAGAAACTGACTGTGAATGAGGGAAGGGAAAAGGGAATTTTGGGGGTGGGAAAAGGAAGTAGGGAAATTTGAGATTTGTCTTTTTTTCTTTAAAGGGAGGGGCTGAACACTGTTTACATGATAAGGGCTGAGACTGTTCCTCACTAACATGCTCACACAGTCATATTTCTATTACATTTGACCACACCAACACCAACATGAAATAATACTATTTTCTTTCCTTACTTGTGTCTTGTATCGGCTCCAACAGGGTTGCGAATGATAAAGTATGTATGTAAAAGGGTTAGGGTTAGTGTGAAAGCTGCTTCTGGGAAAAGTCCACTGAGATATGCACGGGACAGGAAGACTGTTTCTCATCATCTTGAAGCACTTTATTGTCCATTGTTGCTTTTGAGCAAACAGAAGAGTGAGGGCGGGATCAGAACATAGAGAGGGCGGGATCACAGAACATACAGTAGAATTGAGTAGTTTGACCTACTTGGTGAGAAGCACAGACACGCTACAGCAAAAAACAAAACTTGCATCACTGAAAAGAGCAAGCTTCTGACTTGTGCTTGTCTTATATGTAGAAAACACATGGAGAAGAAAAACAGTATACAGTATCATTGGCACAATACATATTTTCCCCATTTCATGTAAGTTATATTTGCCATTGTTTAGTCAGCATACGTGTAAGTAATAGTAATTTGTAAATCTGAAAATGTGAAATATTAATATGGCAGATAAAAGCCTCCAACACTCCAGAGTGCACAAAGTAAAACGGCTTCTTAGCAGTGCAGAAGAGCTATTCTTGAATTTATTATTATTATTATTATTATTGACTTGGAGGCATCGTGTCTAATACAACATGATACTCTATCAAAATGTCCATACACTTGTGCCAAGGTGAGGTCTTATAGAGGGTATGCACGTGATGTCACAGAGGCAGAAGTCACTGTGGGGTCACGCCCACTGAGTCACAGTAAGACTGAGCTTGAATGCAGTAATCAGCCTAGATAACTAACACCTGCTGCTCAGGGAGGAATTTGACACTCAATTTGACACTCATTCCTGATTGAGAGGGCGTGTTCCAGTGGGTGTGCATACCCTCTATTCAGGAGGGTCTGTACTTTAGCAAAGCTGCAGTCAGTTCGGATGGCATGTTTGGTAATTCAACCTCCATCTGGCAAACTATAATTTCATGATTTATTGAAGGAAACTCGTCAACCTTTCATTTCAAGTAACCTTTGGCTGCCCTTCATGCAATGAGGTTCCATCACACTGCCAAGTCTTTCCAAAAGGTCACAGGCATGCAGACATCAGACATCAGATCTCAGTTACATCAGATCTCAGTTACAGTCTCCACTCTTTGACTTTCTAAGAGTTGTTGGGCTAGCACCAGCGAGAGTGGTCTAGTTACAGTTATTCAAACGATACTGTACTTTGCAGGGAAATGCATGTAGAGAAGAGGCTGACGCAGTGCTAACAGAATTGCTTGGACTCACAGGTAATGTAACAATTCATAATACATTGATCCTTGTATATGGTCCCAAAATGCTGACAGAAATCAAATTCTTAATTTTTTTTGTCTTTGTTTTTTTTGTTTTTGTTCTTGTGGTGAAATTGACATTTTACATTTTATTTGAGTTAGGTCCATTTGAAATTAACATAATATAGCTCTGTAACATCGTTAACAACATCATCCCTATTCTGCGTTCTAATTAATGAAATGAGACAGGAAGTACGTCAGGTCATAGCGTGGCGGGCAGTGCAGCCCCAAGCCCTGGCAGAGGGCCAGAAGTCGCTGGCAGGCGTTCTCCCCGCTGTGGTCATCCCACACTCCCACGTTACAGAACGGCTCCTCGTACTCACCGGAGATCAGTTCATCGTCAGCAGCCAGCTCATTGAGCCACAGTGCCCCCTCCTGGTGCAGGCTGCGCAGACGCTCGGGGCTGGCCGTGCTCCTCAAGGCCTGAAGGTGCTGCGACACCACACACATCACCCCTGCAAAGTGGCCTCTAGAGGGCAGGTCTGTGGCCGAGGGCAGGCGGGGCCGCACGCCACACGCCACCATGAAGGCTGCCATGAGAACGTCCACGCCGTACAGCTGCAGGATCCAGTCGCGCAGGTAGAAGCCGCCCATGCGTGCGTTGATCTCGATGAGGCGTGGGCCCAGCGTGGTCATCTTCAGCTCCACGTTGAAGACTCCGTCCTGCAGGCCGCAGCCCAGGCAGGCGTGGTGCGCCGCCCGGATCAGCTGGGCGCGCTTGTCTGGAGCCACGCCCGATGGCATCCGAGCTGCCGTCTCGGTGAAGGTGGGGGCGCGGGTGGGGCCGTTGTCGGACACGAAGGCCCCCTCCAGCTGGCCGTCGAACAGCACGAGGTCCACGTCATGCTCGGTGCCGCCCACGAACTCCATCAGGGTCATGGAGTTGCCCCAGCCCAGGCCGATACCTGGGTAGTCAGTCTCCTCTCTCAGGTCGCCTCCAATGCGTTCAAAATGTGCCAGGCTCTCTGTCAGGGAGCCAACTTTCCGAACACCCACGGCTCCGGCTCCATACTCAAGTTTCATCACAGCAGGGAAGCGGACCGCTTGGACTGCTTTCTGCAGGTCCAGAGCGCTCTCCACGTGGAGGCAGGGAACTGCATAGGAACTGGGAGAGGGGGAGAGAAGAGGAACACATTGAAGGAATGAACCTGAATGAAGTGAGGAATTGGAAGGCCACAAGCAGGGGGAAGTGGCTGGTGAGGAGCAGGTGTTCACAGGCTTGTCTGCAATGCCACTGAAGAGATTTCCTGCATCAAAATCAGCCACAGCTTTCAAGCTGTCTCCTTCCCCGCTGACGGTCCCTCCTCTCGGTCCGTTCTTCACGTCGACCTGGCTATCCACCTGACCGGCGGGCTCCTCAGCAGAGACGGGCTGGATGCCTGTGGACTGCAGCAGACTCAGGAGATGCAGGTGGGTGCGGCTCTTCTCCTTAGCGATGCGGATAGCCGTGGGGTGCGGCCCTCTCAGCCCCAGCCTATCACAGACGAGCGACGTCAGGACCACACAGTCATCCCAGAAGCACACGCAGCCGTCAGGACGAAGGCCAGAGGATGTCAGCCAATCACAGATGCGGACGCAGTGCTGGTCATCACGGAGGTGGTCTGGGAGGTCAGGCAGGGGCAAGAAGTGGTCCACCATTTTTGAGGCAAAGTGGTTTGGGTCACCGTCCACCAGGAGGATCTGATTTAAAATGGCAGCAAACATGTCAGTTATCCTGCTTGTAATACATTGACCTCACTGAAATGCACCTGCAACAGCCTGTCTACCACAAGTTACACTTTAGGGCCACTTTGCCAATTCTCAACCAGCTTTGAATCATGACTAAATCAGTAGTATGCAAATGAACAATGTTTATCTTCCCTCCATCTTGCCCCCGCTCTCATTTGTAGAACTTCCTGGTCCAAATGATGTCATTTGGTCGAGGAAGTTCTGCAAATGAAGGTAGCCAGAGCAATAATGATAGTGATCTTGATAGTGACCGTGACAGTAATAGTGACACCATGTGATAGTGACCGGGACAGTAATAGTGACACCATGGCAAAACCGCTCCAAATTACATCATTACATTTGGACCAGGAAGTTCTGCGAATGAACGGGGAGCTCTCTGTCCAGGCAAGATGGAGAGAAGTTGAGCATTGCTAATTTGCATAATATACACTACTGATTTTGTAATGATGTAAAGCAGGTTGACAATCTGCGAAATTGCCCTTTAATGTTGCACACATTTAGTCAATCTCTGAGGCAATCACCTTGAGCTCGTAGTGTTTGGCCGCTTCCCAGACAAACTTCTTACTGTGAGCTCCCGCTCCCACCACAAGCACCGTCCTCCCCTGCATCAGGAAGCACTGTGAGCGCGTAAGAGGTGTGAGGAGGAGGGTACCCCGACACACCTCCTTTTCCATCCTTTGCTCTGGGAAAGAGGAATGGAGACAGAGGGATGGATGGAAGCCCAGCACCACTGGCTTGATGATGGAGCCGTCCGATGTGAACAGCAGGTCCACTCCTAAGAGACAGAGGGAGACTGAGTGTATGGCAGCTGAGATGTAACAGGGCTAGGACTTAATGTGAGAAACAGCTCTTTATCAACATTGAACAGCAAATGATCCTTCGGGGGTTTTAGCGTACTTAGAAATCATTTCATGCTTCTTCTTTGTTTTAGCTTTTCATCCATGTGTTACATGAAACATCAATCACACACACCTATCATGTCTGTTTGAGCTCTGAGTCCACCACGGAGCACAGAGCTCATGCTGGACTCTTGTTGCATGATAACGCGGAGGCAGTCCAGGGCAGTGATGGTTGCCAGGCGACGGATTGAGATGGCCATGGCAGGGTCGGTGAAACCGCACTCTGACAGGGTGGTCTCCAGGGACTGGCTCAGGGACTGATGGTGAGAGAGAGGGCTGTCAGATGCACCCACCCTACACACCACCTGAGAGGGAGAGAGGAGAATGAATTTGCAGATTGCACATTATCTAACATTGTTCATACAAAAATACACAGACTTATGAGTCAGCTGAGCTGACAGGGATATAGCAATTTGGCAAAGAGAAGGAATTTGGGAAACATTTTGTTTGGAACCTTAATGTTTTCAGCACACCATAGTATCCTATTAGGTCTCTATAGAGCTCTCAACAGTCACGTGACATGAAAAGACTGCAGTTACTCCTTCAACAAGGAGAGTTTGTTAAGTTGTGCAAGCAAATACAGCTGTGAGCAATTTTCCAGTTCTGGAGAGGGTGGTGGTGAAGGGATAGTGGGAGTACTGGAATAAACAAATGAGTAGGAATATTGGAATAACTCCCCCGGAGTCCCTGTAATATGTTGATAAACTTGCAATCAACAATAAAGAAATGAATAAAAAGAAAGAGAAAGAAAGAAAGTAGGAAGAAAAGACTGTTTCCAATTGAGTGCATACATAGATTGTTAGTCTTGAATCAGTGAATCTGAGTTTGATGCATCGTGCCTTTGATATGTACCTTGTAGAGGAGCGGGATGTTCTGAGGGGATCGAGTAACGATGGCACACACTCTGAAACACAGGTCTGCAATAGAGAGAGGAAAATAATTCGTAGTTCTGCTCGTTATGAACAAAGACTTTCTCTTGACTTCTAGGCTCCTATCATCCAAGTTGGCGTGCATAGCACTTCTTTGAGTTGATTACACTTCACTTGCATTCCATAATGAGACAACACAATAATACCATTACTTCCCAGAACACAAGTGGCCATTGTCTTTAAGGAACTGTTCTGTCTCTCAACTTACACTACGGACAAACAATACAGAAGGCCACTAGCTGCAGCCATTCCTCTCACTGAAGCCCTCACCAGTGTGCTCTTCCAAAGCACAGCTCTGTAGCCTCACCAGTGTGCTCTTCCAAAGCACAGCTCTGTAGCCTCACCAGTGTGCTCTTCCAAAGCACAGCTCTGTAGCCTCACCAGTGTGCTCTTCCAAAGCACAGCTCTGTAGCCTCACCAGTGTGCTCTTCCAAAGCACAGCTCTGTAGCCGGGCTCCAGGCTTCAGTGCAGGGCAGTGAGCCTCCAGCAGGACAGCCTCCCCAGGCAGCAGGCCTGGCAGCAGCTGAGTCACTCTGCTCCACACTTCCTCTCTGCTGCTCTGGGGCAAATAAACAGCTGCTGCTGCTGCTGCTTGGCCCACAAACCTGCCGCCGCTGCACTTCAGAACCACCTGCATCAGGGCGAGGCAAAGCGTCAGAACAAACCATTTCAATGTCATCATTACACTGATTTGATAAACCTGTAGCTTTACAACATTTGATTGCTGGAAGGAAACGGATGATGTTGAAAACAACCAAGGGTACTGTAATTAAACAGCTTTCTTGTGTATTTGTCCTTATTTTAAAGTCAGTAATGTTGCTTTTACTTAAGTACATTTTTAAAACATTTTTGAATTATTCTTTTAATGTTACAATTAAAATAATCTAGTTTGAAGGCGGTCGGACACACCTTGTCTGAGTGCCTCAGAGCCTCGGACTCCAGGAAGGAGTCCACCTTGTTTCTGATGGAGTTCAGGCCGTCCTTCACGGTCGCTCCCAGGTGCACCAGCTCCAGCCCGCCCACGGTGCCTTCCTCCAGCACCGGGTGTCCCGAGGGCACCAGCAGGGCCAGGGTTGGCGGGGTATGAATCTTAGCTTTCTGCAGCAGGAAGCGTGCGGTCAGAACGTCGCCCCAAAACCTCCCCAGGGATCCAGAAGTTCCCATCGGGCAGTCCGCCTCACGGGTCACTTCCTCCGCAGAGTACGGGTCACATGAAAGGAAGTAGGTGACCACGCGAGGCGGGTTGAAGCTAGTGAGGAAGGTGCGGCCCCCGAGGTCAAAGGTCACAGCCTTGTGGACCAGGAGGGAGGAAGAGGAGCACGAGAGCCAGGAGGGAGAGAGGCACAGCAGGGCATCTCCTGGAGGGAGGGGGGTGAGAAAGAAGACACTCTTGGAGATTCCTGCACGGTTTCTCTCGGGTCATGCAAAGTTCAGCATCGAGTGGAATGTGAAGCTCTTGGCACTCACTGTCAATGCACATGTGCACAGAATACTACACTCTCTAAGGCTACGTTCACACTGCAAATCTTAGTGCTCAATTCTGATTTATTGGTCAGATCAGATTTTCTTTTGTTTGGCTGTTCACACTACCGTTTAAATGTGGCCAATATCAGATTCCAGTGTAAACTGCTCACTGTCCTGACCTGATCCGCAAGTCCCACAAAAGAACAATAACAAAGACGCAACAGTAGATTTATCACCCAAAACCTGGTCAAGTTCACTGTAAAACATGCAGGTGATGCGACCACGCCTGCATCATTGGTTTGAGTGTTTAGCTTCTTTAAACTTGGCATTATAAGGCTCTCTGACATTGCAGCCACATTCGGCCATTTCTTTCTTTATACTTTCAAACACAGACCGGTTACTATATGACCCCTCAAGTGGCACCCCAAATACTGCCTCTCCACTGACTACCTCCACATTTGCATTCACAGAGTGACTCCGGCCAGTGCAGAATTGTGACGAATGTCCATCTAGTGTGATGTAAAAGACGCATGAATTCTGATACAGGTCACATGACTGTTCAGACTGAGGTTGCATTTAAAGAAAATCTGACCTGTATCTGATTTAGAACCACATATTAAAGTAACCCAAATCAGAATGGAAAAGATTAGATTCTGTCTGTTATTGTCCATCACTAAAGGGGGGACTATGGATCTGTCACCATCCATCCGTCCACTGGTTAGTCACACTATAATGTTCACTTTGTGCCTCTAGTGGGCAGCATTGACACTGAATGGAACTGACTCAAGGGTGGATGCATCAGTGGTAAGGGACAACATGTTTACTATTCACTTGAGTCTTTCATCCAACTCTTAAGTGTAGAGCTTTGGACCCAGCATGAGCCAGGTACACCTGTTCAGTAAATGGTAAAATGGTAAATGGCCTGCATTTATATAGCGCTTTTATCCAAAGCGCTTTACAATCAGTAGATAGTCTACATTCACCCATTCATACACCGCCACGCAGGGTGCCTACACACCATCGGGAGCAAGGAGGGTTAAGTGTCTTGCCCAAGGACACAACGACAGCAGCTGGGAGGGAGCGGGGATCGAACCGCCAACCCTTGCGTCATTGGCCGACCCGCTCTACCTCCTGAGCTAAAGCCGTCCAGTATTTGTCCAGGGAATGAAAAAGAGGTTAAAGGCGTAGCTATTCCTTTTCATCTACTACTATAATAAGGTGCCCAGTTCCACTCCGTGGTGCACAATTGCTCGAGTGACATCACTGATGATATCATAATTGCTCAAGTGACATCACAATTGCTCACATTAGACAGAGTGACATCACTGATGACAAGGGCAGGATAATCAGTGGGCATCATTTCATGATAGAGGGTCTGTCTGTGGACGGAGCCAGCCCAGCCGCAGCCCAGGGACTGTGTGCCCCTGGTAATCCTTTTTAAAACCACGTGCCTAAACACATGAACTGGCATGAGTTTGGTCACATGGTACATCCTCTCCAGAGTCTCCAGCTTAGAAATTTGCATGTGAAGCGCGTGGATTTCTAGTTAGAGTAATTCCTCAGACAAACTCTACACATACAAATGACAGATGTGGCTGTATGATGTACAGTAGAAGACAGTGTAATACAGTAAGACCGTCAAGATGTTCTGTTGCTCTTTACCTGGGCTCCTCTGTCCGGCCTCCAGCAGCAGAGAGAGGTAGGGGAGGGGGGAGCCCAAAACACAGATGCACACCTCTGAGTACTTCACACCTGTAATCATCCACAAGAACCAAGTTATAGTTGAAGAATATTTTCTGCACTATTGAATATATGAATTTGGTGAAATTCATAAGCAATATAATTAAATAAAATGAAATACAACAATAAAGAAAAAAATGTTCCCTCCCTCCTGATGAACAGTGATAATATCATATATCGCTAGATTTTGGCAGGACAGCATCGGATATTACATTTTGGATATCGCCAATATCGTATCGACATACTGTATACACAGAGTAGGTGGCTGATGCTGCTACTGTGCGTACATGATGGTATGGGAGGGCGGGGCTTTTACTATGCCATCTAGCTGGCTCGTACCCTGTAGCAGGTCCTGTGTTTCAGGCAGCCCGAGCTCCCACAGAGCCTGCTGCAGAGTCCGCTTCAGCGCCTCCTCTGGGCTGGAGGGGCCCCACTTCACGTGCACGCTCCCAACGCAGCGCCCCTGAGAGGAGGGCAGCGTGGGGCGAGGAACGACCACGCCGGGGAAGGACCTGATGGAGAGCTGCAGTGTGTGTGTGTGTGTGTGTGTGTGTGGGGAGAAAGAGGAGTGCAATGGAAAAAGTATAGGGTCAAAGTGGTCAAAAAGATACTAATAACAGTCAAATACAACACTGTCAGCTGCTGCATCATTTGTCTCTGGCGTCCATGGATCCATGGTCAGACGACACCAGCTGCACTCCATCAAACGCAGCGGTTAACTTTTCAGTTGGAATTCAGCCGAACTGGCAGCAAACCCCTTAAAGATAATATCATGAAGACTAAAATGCACCCTATATATCTCAGTGTTTTCCCTATTGAGATGTCATTCACAATGTCTTTGCTATGTTTCCTTATCACCGATATTTATTTCTATTGTTTTTTTGTTTTGTTTTATTTTATTTTTTATAAGGCCCATTTCCCCCCTTGTGTTTCTTCAGTGAAAAAAGTTGGCCAAATGAAGCTGCAGGGCTAATATTTGAGTTCCAACAAAAATAATTAGTATTTCAAAGTAGCATAAGGCATAAAATCTATTATTAGTGTTTGGAATAGGCTCATGCCCTTCTAGCTCACTCAAGATGTACTTACACTATGACCTGTGTAAATAACACGCAGGGCTAAATTTATGTCCAGCTGACTCTTAAGACCTTTTGCACATGTAGACTTAGACAAGATGCACTGTAACTAATTTATTACATTTGTGACATTCCAACTTTTCTGTTATCCTCCGATTACACTTGCACATCCAAGGATTGGTGTAAAAGCATTGGTATCTAGACACAATCTCCACTATCAAACAAGAGTGCTAACTTATGCTCAAAGCCATATTGTCAGAAATAAATTATATACACAGTTCATTTAGAAAAATAGGGAAACTTGTTTACAGCATGGACCGAATATTCAACTTATTAGAGTATATTAGAGTTAACTAATCAGCAGGCAATCCAGCATGCATGCAAGAGAAACTACTGAAATTATGAAAAAAGCCCAGCATAAAATCCCATTTGTGTTCAAATTAAGCCAAACTGAACATGAGACAAATGCATAAACACATTGCATTTCAACGTCAATATCTTCAAAAATACTACTACAACAAAAACAACAAAACTCTCAATATATTATTTATTTATACTCACCATATTGACTGCAGAGCACAGGCAGCACACTGGAAATGACAGCAAGATGTGGAAGGTTTGAAGTCAGGACAGAGAGTGAGGAGACACACACACACCCACTCACACACAGAGGTAGGTGTGTGTGTGTGTGTGTGGGGGGGTAGGTTTGGGGTCTTACTTAGAGGTGAGGAGGGGATCAGAGAGTAAAAGGAAACTGTAATTATACAGAATCAGGGTTAATAATGAGATGTGCTGCATGCGGAGTGACAAAATATTTTGGAAAGTATATTTTGGTTTTGAAAAGTCAAACAATGAGGAAATGCCTCACACGATATCAATATTAAAAAGATAAAAAATACTATATATTTTTTTGGTTTTAATATATATTTATATATATATATATTATACATATACACACACAAACACCCACACACACACACCCACCGTCTATACCGTATGTATGTATATATATATACTGTACATATACATATACATATATATACATATATATATTAAACAATCCATTGGTGCTTTGATTTGTTACATAGTGACAATGCTTCACTATAGTGGTTATCATGAATGAAAAATAGTAAAATCAGTTCATGTATCGTTTAAGCAGAAGATTTGTTGTTGGGGTATAAATATATGCATCCAAACAGCCTGATCTAGATAAGACCTTATCTGGGATAATATGAGCATGTGCAATACTAACCCTAAATGTGCTTACTGTCTGGAGGCAATTGCAGGATTTAAAAATACATTCACCTGATTCACTCAACTGCTCACATTCACATCTGTATTCTGATTTAGTGAACAGACAACTGTACAAACTGTTTACCTTTGTCATGATCACATTCTTAGGCAATTAGCATCTACCACCTGAAGGAAGATCAATCAAAGATCATCTGTTTGTAGTGAAGCGGTTATTTATTTATTTACAATTCATTTCATATTACACAGGTAAGTACATTATACATCAAAAAGCCTTCATCGAGGACTATTATACACATCTCCACATTATTTACACTCTTGTATAACCAGTAGTCGATTTGTACACACATTTCAAGGGGGTGGTGAGGTCTTACAGAGACAAACAATTTGATAGTGGTGGAGGATGGGGGAGCCAGGTGGTTAGCCTTTGTTTATATTGTAACAGCACAAAGGTCATTCTATATTCAAAAGACATGCAAGTTAGGTAAGATGATCAGACACTCCTGCCAATGCCCTTAATACAGGTGCTGCATTGTTGCTGTCCACTGCTTTTAAGTAGTTAGGATGGGTCAAATAGAGATTAACACAAGCAAGTGTAACTTAACACTTTTATCTAATCCAAATTTTAAATGTATAATGATCAAACCTCTACTCATGCTCGCTTTGTCATCCTCTCCTGGTTGCTTTGCCTCTGTTGCATCATCTATTAAAACATCAACCTGAACCTGCTCTGTGTGTGTTTACATTTGTTCAGGCCTTGGCAGTTATCCGTTTCCTTGACCACCATAGATTACCACCCAAAGTAATCTAGACATAAATGTAAATGATGAGCCACTGCACAAAACCCATCAGATAAAACGCCTTTGTGCTCTAAGTCCACTAAGTCCTCCTTAGTCAAATTTTATGGCCTTAGGTGAGAATGAAACAAAGGGCTTCCTCTCTTTGACGGTTACTACCTGCCAGCCACAAAATTCAAACTAGGTTAATCTTGACTTCCCATTCATTTTGTTGCCTGGCAACATCCCAGTGAGGATGATGTAGCCTGATCTATGGTCTCGTTTTGAAGACGATAGACGAAGACAATAAAAAAGCGTGCAATAATAGTAAGTGGATTGGGTTTGTTAGTGCAACTCAGATGTGTTCTAGTGGCACATTATGCAAAAGTATGAAACATATCAGACATATTGTGAATATAAATACAATTTAATGTGAACGTTTGTGGATGTGTGTGATCAGATTAGTCAGGCAGCTGGATTCACATGAGATCTGGAGTTCACATGAAAACAAACCCTTTGGCAGAGTCAGGTGAGCTATGGCCACCCTGAAGTCAAAAGCTGTGAGAATAAACCTGCTACTTTAGGACTTTTACACCGGCTTTCTGGTCTCCTTGGGAGTGGGGGAAAGTGGCGCAGTCGCACTCTTTTCAGCAGTGTCCAGTTCCCCTAGGCTGGGCATAACAACCGGTAAGAATGAGAGTTCTCACCATTCAGCCTTGCTGTCCATTGCTTTCGCATGGTAACGGGATGAATACGCTTTTAGAATGGAGATTGGCAGAGTGGTGCTCAGCTTTATATAGTGGAGACGTCACGGGCTGAGCGCCAATCACCTGCCTGGATGGCCAAGATGTGATTTTGTTTTGTGTATTCAGACGACGCTGCCAAGCAGCTGAGGAGCATATGGTAAAGAACTCTCGTTCTTACTCGTAAAAACCTGGGTTGTAGCGCAACCCATGTTTGTTTTCACATTTTAAATAATATACACAAGACAGAGACAGAAAACCTGACAGATGATATTACAACACAGTAACCAAACACCACATAACATCACAACAACAACCCCCCTCCACCCATCCCACCCCCAGGACCCAGAGCAGCAGCAGCAGAAATATTTATAATAAAACATATCCATATGAAGAGTGCTGACAAATGCAATTCATATGGGGCTGGATAGCAGGCTACCTAAAAACCATGATCCAGCGGCAAAAACTGCCTCCAAGACTTCGATAAAAAGATAAATTCATTTAATTTCCATCTCTAACACATACTCAGCACCTGCAAGCTGCACTAATTACTTTTTTTAAGTGCCCCCAAAATTTTGTAAATGGCTTTTAGGCAGCACCATTTGTTCCCTACACTGGTCTAGGTATAAAAATATATATCTTTTTCATCTTCACATATTAAAATAGCCTAGTTAACAACATTAGTGACTATAAGCATATATAATGAACTTACTGTATATATAAGCACATGTCATGAATTAGATTATATTTAATTGATTAATTTCATATTAAATAAACAATGGTGCGCATCCATTGTACAGATTTACTTTGTTAAAATGTAAACAAGTAGGGCGTCAGGTAGTGCAGCGGTAGATTCCCTGCCTAACATCACGAGGGTTGAAGGTTCGAGCCCCCCTGTTACCTCCGGCTTGGTCGGACATCCATACAGGCACAATTGGCCGTGTCTGCGGGTGGGAAGCTGGATTAAGGGTCACTGCACTAGTGCCTCCTTTGGTTGGGGGGTAACGATCCTCCCCTGCGCTAATGTCCTGCCGGTGAAACGTGAGGGTTGTGCTACAACCCAGGTTTTATGAGTGAAGAACGAGAGTTTTTACTCACGCTACTAAGCGAGCATAGGCAGTGCTGCTGAATGCATTTTATTTATGAATAAAACTTTAAAACAACCCAAGTCTCATCTTGGCCATCCCTGGCAGGTGATGACGTGCCTCCTGCAGCCATAAATAGGGCCAATGCACTTGCCAGTGTCATTTAATAGTATTCGGCCCACCAGTATGCAGTGGACAGCAAGGCTGAAATATGAAGAACTGTCATTCTTCACTTGTAAAACCTGGGTTGTAGCACAACCCTCACGTTTAACTTCATTACAAACTCGAGGCCGCTAGATGAGCGAGAGTGTAACCATATTAGCGATAGCGATGCCGAGGGCTCGGGGTGCTGTGACACAAGTACAACTGGGGAGAAAACGGGGGGAAATCCAGAGAAGAAAAGAGTAAACAAGTAGTCCTGCATCCTGTTCGACTGGCGACATACCCCACAGAGACATACCCCACAGATCTGAATGTGATGCCTTCATACCCCACAGATCTGAATGTGATGCCTTTCTCACTGAGACGGGATGTTGTCCACCTGTCAGGCAAGACGACAGATGATGATCAGTCAGTTTTAAATTCTGAATTGTAGGGATGCACCGATTGCAAAATTCTGGGCCGATCCCAATGTTTAAAATAACAATTTGCACGATAATCAATACCGATATGTTTTCTTTACGCCTTTTTTGAGAGGTAAACAAATAAATCTTCATTATAAACAAATAACTGACCTGTTTTAAAGTCTTTTGAGCCCTTCATCACAAATTAAATCATACTGTCATGTAATTATGAAACAAACAAACACATTAACATTATGTGACCCAACTGATAGGCAAAATATCGGCCACTGCAATCAGAGTGAATAGCAGCTGGCTGTTTTTGCCGATAGGTGATACATCAGATCGGCAATTAGGCCCCGACCCCTTTTAGGGGGGAAACACAAGCCTCTCCCCGTTGACTTGAATGTAAAATTGCACTAGCCCAAAAAATTATAGAAAAATAACAGAATCAATCTCATTTATTACTGACCCCAAAACACCATGACATGACAATACTGTATATTACAACTCGTCTGGCCATAGAATGGGCAAGATACACCGGAAATATGACTTTGACCCATCTAAAATCATGTGACTCATGTCACATGTGACTCATCACTCTAGTAGTAGACGCTGGGCTCCGCGAGTCACGGGGCTGTAAAAAAAGAACGTCACATGTGACATGAGTCACATGATTTTAGATGCGTCAAAGTAATATTTCTGGTGTATCTTGTCTATTCTATGGCCAGGCGAGTTGTAATATTTTGTCATGTCATGGTGTTTTGGGGTCATTAATAAACTAGATTGATTGTTATTTTTCTATAATTTTTTGCGGTAGTGCAATTTTACTTTGAAATCAAGGGGGAGAGGCTTGTGTTTTCCCTCTAAGAGGGCGCGAACATGTGCCGCCTACAAAATGACGTATTGCCGATCTGATGTATTGCACTCAACAAGGCCAATATCGTCCAATACAGATATGTATCCCTACTGAATTGATACAAATCCAACTAATGTAGAACAAAAGTGTTTACCATGCGGTGGGTTAGGGTTAGGTCTTTAGGGTTAGGTCTTTACCATGCGGTGGGAGAGTAGCTGGTGCTCCAGGAGATGTGTTGCTCTTAGCCTTATCTCTCCTTCACTGTTATACTGAATGGCCTCTAACAGCAACAGCCCACCGCGTCTCACAAACTCTTGCACCACCTGAGGTAAGGTCAACAAACATCTCATCTTCCAAACATGCACATTGCTGGGAACTGCTACAAATAGATCAGCAAAAGCAAAATCTTTGCCATCGCTTGGTTATCCCTATTGAGCTGCAGTATTGTCATCATAGCACAGTTCCCCAGCAGCCATCTTGAATGTGGAAAGAGGTATGACACTAATTCATATAGCCTTGCTTACCTGTGAACCACTAGCTACCAGCAGGAACAGCACCTCCAGACTTACCTGTGGACCACTAGCTACCAGCAGGAACAGCACCTCCAGACTCTTGCTTACCTGTGGACCACTAGCTACCAGCAGGAACAGCACCTCCAGACTTACCTGTGGACCACTAGCTACCAGCAGGAACAGCACCTCCAGACTTACCTGTGGACCACTAGCTACCAGCAGGAACAGCACCTCCAGACTTACCTGTGGACCACTAGCTACCAGCAGGAACAGCACCTCCAGACTTACCTGTGGACCACTAGCTACCAGCAGGAACAGCACCTCCAGACTCTTGCTTACCTGTGGACCACTAGCTACCAGCAGGAACAGCACCTCCAGCTTACCTGTGGACCACTAGCTACCAGCAGGAACAGCACCTCCAGACTTACCTGTGGACCACTAGCTACCAGCAGGAACAGCACCTCCAGACTCTTGCTTACCTGTGGACCACTAGCTACCAGCAGGAACAGCACCTCCAGCTTACCTGTGGACCACTAGCTACCAGCAGGAACAGCACCTCCAGACTTACCTGTGGACCACTAGCTACCAGCAGGAACAGCACCTCCAGACTCAGGGTCACCATTTCTTGGTCGGCCATTTTGAGCGTGGCGCACAGTGCAGGCAGCAGTCCGGCCTGGGCCAGCTGGACACAGTAGTCCTTTTTCTTATGGGCAATATTTCCCAGAACCCTTAAGATCTGGACACAACAAGACGACAGCGAACAGAGAGATGAGAGTGTAGCATTGTGCGGGATGAAAACAAACAGTTTAAGTGTGTTGATTCATTCATGGATTCAAGCTAGAAAAAAACTATGTCCATCACTTAACACTAGCACATTGTAAAACTTGATCTTATCAGTTTAGCTTGCACTGACCATCGTATTGATGCCTTGAGAGAAAGGTAGAAGCTGGATCAGCCCAGGGACCAAGTTGAGAGACAGCAGAGCTGAGCAGAGCGCGCTGGAGTCAGCTGAGATAGAGATGGGATAATGCAATGGAACAAAAACACAGAGAAACATGACAGTGTTTAATAATGCTGGATTGTTTCCCAATGACAACTGTACATCCCATTAATGTTTAAATTAATGTTTTAATTGCCCATGACCGAAATAAATAAATAAATAAATAAATAAATAAACCCATTGATACCTGATGCAGCATTTGTGTGTGTATCCATGGCCGTAACTAGCTATGAGGACGGGGAGGTCCGGACCTCCCCTAATATTTCAGAGGAATTTTTTTTTTTTTTTAATAAAACAATCTGCATGGAAAAGCATGAAAAACACGGGATCGCTTTTATTTTGAAACGAAAGGCAGGTCAGGCAGGAAGTCATCTGACGCCGCGTCCGCGGTAACTTGATTCCGAGAGAGCAGCAGCATGGTGGTGAGTGATGACTGTCTGTCTGCCTGGCGAGATAATTGAAGGTGAGCGAGCTGCGAGACAGTGAGCGAGTGAACGACAGACAGTGAGTGACACTGACAGATTTTTTAGCAACAACCAAGAAAGTAAGTGTCTAGTCTGTCTCTTAACTCATTCACTGCCAACAACGTATGAACACGTTTTCAGAATCCAGCTGTTCCCTGCCAACAACGTGTTTACACGTTTTTGGCATCGATTTTTTTTTTTTGACGGTGGGTTGTGCATCTAAGCCTTTTACATCTCTTATATAATTATTGGAGCCACCGAACGTTTACAACCCATTCCACCGACCCACTAAGTGGCAACAGTGCTCTCCTGGATAGAGGAAGGAAAGCATTTTTTTAACTTGTCAAGCCATTCTCAGCCCAGCCATTCTCCTTTTCGCGCTGATTGCTGGCGATGCGGGATTGCAAATTTACATAATAGATTCAGCCGATCTACTATGATCGGGTGATAGATTACAGTTGGAGGAACACACTTTGAAACACGCAGCATAAATATGACCAGAATCGCAAAAACTTCTCTCAACCAAAACTCCAAACGAGCGAGTCCTTCCCGACTTCCTCAAACAGCGGCCGTGCAGACATGCAGGCACATGAGAGCAGCAAAGCACTGACTGGTGACAAGCTTGTCCGCCCACGGAGGGCGGAGTTGAAGCAACTCGAGAGGGAGGGAGAGAGAGAGAGAGAGAGAGAGAGAGAGAGAGAGAGAGGGAGGGAGAGCGAGAGGGAGGGAGAGAGAGAGAGAGAGCGAGAGGGGGAGGGAGAGAGAGAGAGAGAGAGCCAAAAATGAATGGTTAAAGTGACAGTTCCATCCAATTTCACAAAAAGCCGTTTATCTCTGAATATTCTTTTTCACGCTAAAACCATGCTGTATTCAACTGCTAATGCTTACATAACTACTAACTCTACAAACTAACTCTTTTAGACAGAGAAAGTACACATTCTATTAGTACTTTTGAGATATTGTATGTTCACAAACTCCAAGCTGAAACGAATCCTCGGCTCTTATAAAATGAGCCATAATCCTCAAAAAACGGCTTGGCAGAAGCTATCTACAGCAAAAAAAAACGTCTGGCAGTCAATGTGTTAAGTAATGTTACCTGTGTGACACGTTGGGATGCTACTGGCTAATCATGCATGATGCCAATTGCCAAGCTCCCGAAGTCAGGTATGCAGGTGGCTATATGCATGGTTTCAGTTTCATGACCCAATAAGTAACAAAAAGAGGTGGTGTAAAGTTAAAAACAACATACCGGTAATATATTTTATTTTATTTTTCAATCGTTCCTATCAGGAATAAATAAATGTCCCTCTGTATGTTTTTTTTTTTATCGATGATGACTTTGTGTGTTGTGTACGGCTTGGGTTGTGTACCTGTGTTTGTAGGTGTCATTTTGATATGAATTTGGCTAAAACAGTTTGTGTTTGTTAGTTACAATTATGTTGACAGGAGAGCTGAGCAGGTGGTGACATGAAAGAGAATATACTGAATAATGACATCACAACAGTATAATCCTAATGTTGATTTAAAATGATATATTACTCTAAATATGGCTAAAAAAGGGGGGAAAAAACCCTCAAATTTTTTTCGGCGGCGCCCTTGCGGGCGCCACCGGATGCACCTCCCCTTGCTGGACCTCCCCTATTTCAGAACCCTGGTTACGGCCCTGTGTGTATCCCTTTAAGACCGCGTCTTAAATGGATACACACACAAATGAGGGATATACGGTACACGCAAATGCTGCATCATGTATCAATGGGTTAACAACACACAAACAACATAACATAGGAGGAAGGCTTTGAACTGTCTTTGAAGTTTTCATTCAACGGTTAAATTAATAGAACTTCAATACAAAGACTTATTCAAAAGTGGTTACATCTCTGACATAATAAATAATATATGTCTCTAATATAATAATTCATCATGGAAAGCAAAGAGGTTCTGCCAGTGTCCAAATGCTGCTGCTGTGCAATGAGGAGCCATCTTTACTATTTGTTAATTCAATAATACCCCCCTGTACACTGTACGGTGATGCCATTTTTCCAGAGAGCTGATTGGTGAGGAGGTGGGCTTTTACAGCCTGAACTGAACCTGGAGCAGGTTAGGTGTGCAGGCGAAGTTATTATGGTGATCAACCTGCTATAAAGAGAGTCACCATTGTGAGACTGAAAACCCAGGGTTGATCCAAGGTTAGTTAGCTCACTAACCCACTCAACTCTTTGTGAGACACATCTGTTGCTCAAAATAGCATCCAGACTAAATGTGTGTGTCCTACCTTAATCAGTCTACTGACATAAGCTGTCACTAACCCCAACCTGTCTCTGACCCCAAAGTTCACTCACACATCCCTCATTACTTAACATGAAACTCTATTTTGGAAATCCCACTGTAGATTTACGCAATGTAAAGAGTGCTGCTGGCTGCAGAGCTTTGTGTTTGGGACTCTACAGGCTGGTCTAACCTGTGAGGTTGTTGAGGACCCAGGCGCTCTCTCTGGCCAGGCCCGGCTGGGCCTGGAGGAAGGCTTGAAGGAGGGCACAGAGAGCAGCCAACAGACGGACGTCACCCCCTCGAGTGCTCAGAGGCTCCACGGGGCCGGAGGAGAGGAGGTTTCCCACGCAGCGCAGCAGGGGCCAGACAAGCTAGAGAGGCAGAACCAGTCCCAAATCTGTTTGAGCAGTTCTATGTAACACCACTTAAAAAACATGTCAGTAAAGTACATCAGTAATCTCAATATAATGTTTACTGGCTATGAGTTGTTCTCATACATCATTGTGTTACTTGTATTACTCTTAGATCAGTAGGAGAGCATGTAAAGATGGGACAATAGTACTGTACAAGCAAATAAACAACAATTTCCTTACCAGCTCAATTCCTTCCTCTTTGTTTCCTTTAGCCACAGCACCACCTAGTGACACTAAGAGGGTGCTGCACTGTGTCAGGGCCCCATGAGCCAGCAGCACTCTGTTATCCATGTTGCTTTGGTTGAAGATACATCAGAACAACATTATTAAGATAACCATTATACTATAATAATAATCGAATAGAATAGAATAGAATTTGTGAACAAATAACACAATTTGAGCAGCACTCATGCATATTGTAGACAGTAAAACTCCACTCTGACACTCACCTGCATGTGAGGTAGTGCAGACACCAGGCACACTCACCTGCATGTGAGGTAGTGCAGACACCAGGCACACTCACCTGCATGTGAGGTAGTGCAGACACCAGACACTCACCTGCATGTGAGGTAGTGCAGACACCAGGCACACTCACCTGCATGTGAGGTAGTGCAGACACCAGGCACACTCAATGGCAGGAGCCAGGCCAAACTGAGGGTCAGGGGTCAGTACAGATAACAAGTGTGGAGGTAAGCCAGAGGCCAGGACCATCCTACAGACAGAGAGAGAGAGAGGCATCACTACAATACCTACAACAGAGACCTTTAATATTAGATAGAGAAACCCCACTCCAGGCTTCGCCAGTTGTAAGAAATAATAATAATAACTAGAATGTCTACATTTCCTAACGAAAATGTAATTGTGCTTGCTGTCCTCGCCATGCACCGCCTGCCTTCCAAGGTCCCTGCCCATGCAGCTAGGGGGACTAAGTAGTTATGGGTGTGCCTATGCGAGTAAAAGTACTTGGGAGTAGAAGTACTTGGTAGGTGGGGAAGTCAGACTGGTTGTAGCCTACTAGAGAGACACAAAAGGGTAAAGTTGGCTCAATCTCTGCAATCTAAAACTACATTACCTGCAAACTACAGCCTCAACAATTACCATGTATTGTAAATGTCTCCAACTGTCTCAAGGAAAATAGGACATGATAACCTCCAGAGAAGTAATATTCCTTGTAGTGTCATTCATGTTTATGGTTGCGACAACAACTGTTTACAAAACTAGCAGGCTTACCAGAGCTGCAAACACACAAGTGAAAAGCTATCAATGGCTGCATCTAATCAGCCAGTAACTAATGTAGGCTATCTTCCATTATGTTAGTGTTAGATTAGAAGTCAAATGTACTGATAATAGTCCCTGGTGACCAAAGTAATGTTACCCTTTTAGTTTTGTTACAGAGTTGCTGATCGCATCTAATCAGCCAGTAACTAATGTAGGCTATCTTCCATTATGTTAGTGTTAGAAGTCAAATGAACTGATAATAGTCCCTGGTCACCAAAGTAATGTTACACTTTTAGTTTTGTTACAGAGTTGCTGATCGCATCTAATCAGCCAGTAACTAATGTAGGCTATCTTCCATTATGTTAGTGTTAGAAGTCAAATGAACTGATAATAGTCCCTGGTCACCAAAGTAATGTTACACTTTTAGTTTTGTTACAGAGTTGCTGATCGGTTGTCATGTGTCCAGTCAGCCAGAGAAGCTGCTTGGGTAGCATGCTAACTAACGCCTAACGCTAGCATTAGCTCAATTAGCTTGTTGCAACTAGTCCCAAACATTGATGAACAGTGTGTCCTAACGCCAGGGGGACAAAGTGTTTGTTTTGGCTGGCTGAGGTTAGCCTATAAGGCACAGTTGTTGTGGCTAACAGCCTCCATTCACACTAGGCTATTCACACTAGGCTATCTCTTCCATTAAGTTTTCAAACCCAGCTGGCTGTATATAATGAACAACCACAAAGTGGTGACACTTACCCATGGGTTCCGTTCATTGTTTTCTGGACATGTTTCCATGCTATAGTAACACAGCAGCTAACAGAACAGACAGGCCTCCCATGCCATACATGAACACAACAGGTTTCCTGCAGGCAGCTGTCAGGGCTGTGAGGGGGCGGGCTCTGGTCGGCCCTGTGAATTTTTTTTATTGGTTGGCGACAAGTGACCTAGAAAATCCAAGGAACTCTGATTCACTCTGATTTGCCCTCTCCTGGGGCTCCCACTTGCACCAGGGAGGGAGAGGAATGACTGTAGTAAGTGATGTCATACTTTTACAGATGGAGGAATGACTGTAGTAAGTTATTTCATACTTTTTTTGTCTACATCATTCTCTCTACCCAAGATGCAACACTGCTGCTCAGAGTTGCTCTTAAGCTCTATTTATCTGGTCAAATCTCACCGGATTCCTGTTTCCAGTACACTTTTAGCATTTGGTTTTTAACAGAGAAGAGTTGGAGCTGCTGAAAACATACAGTATGCAAATGAGAGGGAGACCATGAGTGATATACCCACTGTGATATAAGTATAAGTGTGTCTGTTGTCTGTACAATAGCGTGCGTGTGTCAAGTGACAAGTGTCAAGTGTCATACAAGAAGGAAGGCTGGCCATAATGAGAATGAATCCGCACTTCCTGCCGCCCTTCAAAATAAAACCATTTAGAAGGGACAGGCACTGAATGCTGCTATAGCGCCCCCTAAAGGCTAAATGACAAAATACTTCTCCTATAGGCTCAGAGTACATCCGTCCACACCTGTACAAAGTTTGGTTAGCATCGGACGATCTTTGTGAAATAGGCCCCACCCACAGAAAGTTGGAAGTGGATTATATCGCAACGGTGCATTTTTTTCAAAAACTTCCAAATCAGTGTAGTACAGGACAGTCCCCACATGATGTGTGCGTTGGTTTGGTGAAGATTGGACAAAATTTCAAGGAGAAATGGCAAAAAAACTGTTTTGGACAAAATGCAAAATGGCGGAAAATCTAGTCAGACGGAAATGGGCGTGGCCTAGTTGAGTAGATGCGAGAGGACCCAAGGAATCCAGGGAAAAAAGAATTTTGATGATAAACCCTATGGTTCAAAAGTTATGGACCAAAAGGTAAGGAGGGCTGTTATAGCGCCACCATATGGTCAATTGGTGCAATTTTTTCGGGGATAGTAAAAGACCCCTCAGTGCACCTCCCTACCAAGTTTCGTAGCTCTAGCTCTTATGGTTTCTGAATTACACCTAATTTACTGCAAGATTTTGCAAGATTTTTCCAAACCCCATGCAAGTCAATGGGGAAAAAAATGGCGCTTAATGGCGAATTGCGGCCAAACCGCTTTCACAAACCCTTAGCAAAGTCATAGCACACCTGTCCTCAATAAGCCGATCATTTTGAGGTCTGGCATGTCTATGTGGCGCAAAAATTGGGGGCGTTGTTACGCGCAGAAGTTTTTGGCAGATATAATAATAATAATTTAGGAATATCAAGATTGTGCCTTGCTTGTCAGCAAGCACAATAATTATTGCTTTTATCTCGGAAACGGAAGGTGCAATCGTGATTCTGCCCACCACTAGCGTACTTTTTCACCCCGATTCCAACGCCGCCATCATTGAGTCTCTACGAGTTACGGTTGCGGAGATACATTGCTGTAGCGCCCCCCATAGGCAAACAATAGCGCCCCCTACACGCCAAATGACACTATCTCTTCTGAAATCAACTCAGAAGTGTCAAGTGTCATACAAGAAGGAAGGCTGGCCATAATGAGAATGAATCCGCACTTCCTGCCGCCCTTCAAAATAAAACCATTTAGAAGGGACAGGCACTGAATGCTGCTATAGCGCCCCCTAAAGGCTAAATGACAAAATACTTCTCCTATAGGCTCAGAGTACATCCGTCCACACCTGTACAAAGTTTGGTTAGCATCGGACGATCTTTGTGAAATAGGCCCCACCCACAGAAAGTTGGAAGTGGATTATATCGCAACGGTGCATTTTTTTCAAAAACTTCCAAATCAGTGTAGTACAGGACAGTCCCCACATGATGTGTGCGTTGGTTTGGTGAAGATTGGACAAAATTTCAAGGAGAAATGGCAAAAAAACTGTTTTGGACAAAATGCAAAATGGCGGAAAATCTAGTCAGACGGAAATGGGCGTGGCCTAGTTGAGTAGATGCGGGAGGACCCAAGGAATCCAGGGAAAAAAGAATTTTGATGATAAACCCTATGGTTCAAAAGTTATGGACCAAAAGGTAAGGAGGGCTGTTATAGCGCCACCATATGGTCAATTGGTGCAATTTTTTCGGGGATAGTAAAAGACCCCTCAGTGCACCTCCCTACCAAGTTTCGTAGCTCTAGCTCTTACGGTTTCTGAATTACACCTAATTTACTGCAAGATTTTGCAAGATTTTTCCAAACCCCATGCAAGTCAATGGGGAAAAAAATGGCGCTTAATGGCGAATTGCGGCCAAACCGCTTTCACAAACCCTTAGCAAAGTCATAGCACACCTGTCCTCAATAAGCCGATCATTTTGAGGTCTGGCATGTCTATGTGGCGCAAAAATTGGGGGCGTTGTTACGCGCAGAAGTTTTTGGCAGATATAATAATAATAATTTAGGAATATCAAGATTGTGCCTTGCTTGTCAGCAAGCACAATAATTATTGCTTTTATCTCGGAAACGGAAGGTGCAATCGTGATTCTGCCCACCACTAGCGTACTTTTTCACCCCGATTCCAACGCCGCCATCATTGAGTCTCTACGAGTTACGGTTGCGGAGATACGTTGCTGTAGCGCCCCCCATAGGCAAACAATAGCGCCCCCTACACGCCAAATGACACTATCTCTTCTGAAATCAACTCAGAAGTGTCAAGTGTCATACAAGAAGGAAGGCTGGCCATAATGAGAATGAATCCGCACTTCCTGCCGCCCTTCAAAATAAAACCATTTAGAAGGGACAGGCACTGAATGCTGCTATAGCGCCCCCTAAAGGCTAAATGACAAAATACTTCTCCTATAGGCTCAGAGTACATCCGTCCACACCTGTACAAAGTTTGGTTAGCATCGGACGATCTTTGTGAAATAGGCCCCACCCACAGAAAGTTGGAAGTGGATTATATCGCAACGGTGCATTTTTTTCAAAAACTTCCAAATCAGTGTAGTACAGGACAGTCCCCACATGATGTGTGCGTTGGTTTGGTGAAGATTGGACAAAATTTCAAGGAGAAATGGCAAAAAAACTGTTTTGGACAAAATGCAAAATGGCGGAAAATCTAGTCAGACGGAAATGGGCGTGGCCTAGTTGAGTAGATGCGGGAGGACCCAAGGAATCCAGGGAAAAAAGAATTTTGATGATAAACCCTATGGTTCAAAAGTTATGGACCAAAAGGTAAGGAGGGCTGTTATAGCGCCACCATATGGTCAATTGGTGCAATTTTTTCGGGGATAGTAAAAGACCCCTCAGTGCACCTCCCTACCAAGTTTCGTAGCTCTAGCTCTTATGGTTTCTGAATTACACCTAATTTACTGCAAGATTTTGCAAGATTTTTCCAAACCCCATGCAAGTCAATGGGGAAAAAAATGGCGCTTAATGGCGAATTGCGGCCAAACCGCTTTCACAAACCCTTAGCAAAGTCATAGCACACCTGTCCTCAATAAGCCGATCATTTTGAGGTCTGGCATGTCTATGTGGCGCAAAAATTGGGGGCGTTGTTACGCGCAGAAGTTTTTGGCAGATATAATAATAATAATTTAGGAATATCAAGATTGTGCCTTGCTTGTCAGCAAGCACAATAATAATAATACATAGGTTTTATATAGCGCTTTTCTGGGGAACTCAAAGACGCTTTACAATACATAGAAAAGTAATACTGTACTAAATGGTACTCTTCCGGTCTCCTAAATGGGCATGCTTATCAGCTTGTGATTGGCTGTCCGTCAATGGTATGAAACTTAATTGGCTGACCAGTCTCCTAAGGGGGCGTGGCAGTGGGGAAACCTCCACGGCACAGATACAGGAAGTGACCGGAAGCTGAGGAGTCAATCTATATTAAAGGTCTGAGCCTACAACAAGCTGCGATCTGAAGTGTTTCTGAGTTTAGCTGTGTATAGAAAGTAGAGATGATCTAGGCAGGGATCGCGGAACCGCCCGGGCCACACGGGCCCGGGCCCGGGTACATTTCAGTTCCCCCCCCCCAATTTTTTTTTGTTTTTTTTTGTTTTTTTTAGATTTTTTTTTGTTTTTTTACAATTACGGTAAACCTCATTTACTTATTACACTCGACTGGTTGTTTTTCAGATGTGATGTGAATCTAAAGTGAACTAAACAAGTCAGATCCACTATAAATGTTTTTCAGTAGATGCTGTGATGTAGCCACAAGAAAGGTGCAATATTAATGTTTTTCAGGAGATGGCGATGTTGCTAGCTATAGGTTCTAAACAAGAAATATGGTTCAAATGTTTACAGTAGTTTTCCTTTCTTGCTGCACTACAATGTTACAATGCTGTGAGACAGGCCCGGCGTTGGAGGGGGGCCTGACCGGGCCGGGCCCCCCCATTCCCTAAACTGGCCCCCCCATTCAATTTTTTTTTTTTTTTGTGTGTGTGCTAAAAACGTTTTTCCGTTTTTCTGTTTTAAAGTTTAAAACGGAATCTGGCTGTCATTAGGCATTGATTAACTGAATGCTATTGCTAACTGTTACTTTGAACCTCCATTTGCAATGATTCTGGCTGGATATTAACTATTGTAAATTTGTCACAATGAATGCAATTTGTGCACAATGTGTAAATACATTTAATATTAATTGTTTAGGCCTAATTATTTGTAAAGTCACAACACATTAGAGATGTGTGTAGTTCTAGATTTAGCCTCTTCATTTTGCTCTCAAATGCACCAGGTTGACGAATTTTACTTTAAAATGTACAAAATCTTCTTCCGGGGGAGAATCCCCCCGGACCCCCCTTGGGTAGCTTGGCCCCCCCAAGCTAGGGGCAGGCCCCCTCTGTAATTTGGTTCTGGAGCCGGGCCTGCTGTGAGACGGAGCTAAACACAAAAGATGCAATATTAATAGTTTTTCATGAGATACTCAGTATTTAATACTAATACTAATACTAATAATAGAAAAGGAGAAGATACTGAATAATGACATCACAACAGTATAATCCTAATGTTAATTTAAAATTAAATATTCTTCTAAATATGGATAAAAGTCCAAAAAACATAAAATTTTCTTCGACGCTGCCGAGATTCCATTCCTTACAGCAGTGGTTCTCAAATGGGGGTCCGCGGACCCCCAGGGGTCCGTGGCACTTTGCCAGGGGGTCCGCGAAAAGTTTTCAAGTAAAAAAAAAAAATATATATATATACCGTAAATTCCGGACTATAAGCCGCGGCTTTTTTCCCGTTTTTTGGCCCCTGCGGCTTATATAACGGTGCGTCTTATCTATGGATTTTTTCAGAAAAAAAAAAAAAAATACAAATAAAATCTCTCTTTTTTAGCACTCTTTCTAACTATAAATCCACTTCTGTTTTAATTTCCTCTCTTGCCCTCTTTTCACCACACCGCGGACACTGTGTGCACTGTAAAAATAAACAACGGTGGTGTTGTGTTATGTTGTTTTGTTGAAATGTTACGGTAATACGGTAAATGGGAGCTTCCTCAAACAGCCATCTCTTTCCCGACAATCCCCTCTGTGCGTGACCACTTACATATGGTAATTACGGTAAGCAAACGGCCACTCGGCCATCAACTCCCTCCCCCGACTACCAGGAGAAAATCACAAACTTCGGCGAATTCACACAAAGGAAGATCAAGGAATATTCCATCGAACCGGAGCAGATCATAAATATGGATGAAGTGCCTTTGACGTTCGACCTGCCACTCACTCGGACTGTTAACAAGAAGCGCCCTGGAGGATTCTTTCACCAAAAAAAAGCTTTGCTCGTTCTCGACAGCATGAGAACGAGCAGTAGAAGCAACACTCTCACTTACCATGGGGAAGGTACGCAGAAATTCACACGACGCAGCTTTCAAGTTGAAAGCAGTCAATCTCGCATTAAAAGAGGGAAACAGAGCAGCCGCGCGTAACCTGGGCATCGATGAGTCAATGGTGAGGCGTTGGACGGTGCAGCAGGAGGAACTGTCTCAGCACGGAATATTATAGGAGTGTGAAAACATCCACAATCACCAACGGGTTCCAAAACGCTGGACTGCTGCGGGATGAAGAGGATGACGCCGCCACAGCTGGCGCTGAGGGCCGTCAGAGGCTTCAGAGGCTGTTCGATGCCGACAGTGACGAAGAGGAGTTCGTTGGTTTTGAGTGACAATGAAGGAGAGAGGAGAGTGGTTGACGAAGCCACCCTGAACCTGTTCGTTTCCGACACTGAAGATGAGGACTTTGGTGGTTTCAGTACGCAGGAAGAAGAGGAAGACGAGGATTAGTGACTTGACTTCTCTGGTTACAGGTTTGCTGCACATATAGCCTATTGTTGTGTGATTTTGTCTGGGGATTAGTGACCTGACTTTTGTTTTGTTTTGTTGAAATGTTAATAAATGGGAGCTTCCCCAAACAGCCATCTCTTTCCCGACATTCCTCTCTGTGCACGAACCCTTTCATATGGTAATTAAACATCAAAACACCCGCGGCTTATAGACCGGTGCGGCTTATAGAAGAAAAAAATAGTCAATTTTGGTCCCGCGGCTTATAGACCGGTGCGTCTTATAGTCCGGAATTTACGGTATATATTTTTTTTTAAATAATTAAAAAGAAAATGCTACATGTTACTTATTCCTTCTCAAACTACTTCCTACATGGTGCTAGTCTATCAAAATATCTTGGCTGTCATTTATTGTGTTGCATAGTGGTTTTCTGGACTGTTGACAAATTGTGATATTGTAAGTCGCTTTGGACAAAACAAAAGCGTCTGCTAAATGACGTAATGTAAATGTAATGTAATAAAAAAAATATATATATATTTTTTTTTTGCAAAATCTTCATAGTTCAACGAAAATAGTTTATGCTTTAAATCTAAAATGGTTCATGGATTACATTCTAATAACAAACCTATCAAATTAAAAGTCAAGCACGTTACCGTGGAAACAATTAAGCTTAGCCCAAAATCACAAATCAGAATGAGGGGGTCCGCGGTATATTTTCTATCTTGTAAGGGGTCCTTGGCTGAAAAACATTTGAGAACCTCTGCCTTACAGCACCCCCTACTTAATAATAGTTCCAGCGCGGCTGCGAAAATATGGTGGCACATTGTGTCAAGTGTACTGGCTCGGGGAACGGTCCACGGTCCGGCCCCCGGTCCCTTAGGTTTCTGACAATGTGGCCCCCTGAACAATTTAGTTGAATAGCCTAGGTATGAGTCTAGCTGTGTATAGAAAGTAGAGATGATCTAGGTATGAGTCTAGCTGTGTATAGAAAGTAGAGATGATCCAGGTATGAGTCTAGCTGTGTATAGAAAGTCGAGATGATCCAGGTATGTTTTCTGAGTCTAGCTGTGTATAGAAAGTAGAGATGATCCAGGTATGTTTCTGAGTCTAGCTGTGTATAGAAAGTAGAGATGATCTAGGTATGTTTCTGAGTCTAGCTGTGTATAGAAAGTAGAGATGATCCAGGTATGTTTCTGAGTCTAGCTGTGTATAGAAAGTAGAGATGATCTAGGTATGAGTCTAGCTGTGTATAGAAAGTAGAGATGATCCAGGTATGAGTCTAGCTGTGTATAGAAAGTAGAGATGATCCAGGTATGAGTCTAGCTGTGTATAGAAAGTAGAGATGATCCAGGTATGAGTCTAGCTGTGTATAGAAAGTAGAGATGATCCAGGTATGGGTGTTTCACTGCTTACGGGATTATTTTCTCTGCAGCATGTTTGGTCTGGAGAAGCTGGGAGAGGGTGAAGCCCACAGCTTCCACCACCGCTAGATTATGTCTCTGGTTCTGGACACACACAGACACAGACACAGACAGACATAGACGCGCACACACACACACAGACACATACAGACATAGACGCACGCACGCACGCACGCACACACACACACACACACACACACACACACACACACACACACAAATTAATTGCTACGTGTAACATTTTAACATCAATAAATCATTACCACATTCATTTTGAGACATTAGTATAAGTACCATAAATAGTGATAGCATTGCTGAGAACTACAATCCATTTTAGACTGTATGACACTGGGCTGGATTTCACAGCTGCATTGCTTTATGGCCCATTATTCACCTTATTCACCACGCAGCGCTAGTTGGCGGCCAACTTCTAAACAAAACATCACTATATGAATGAAGTTTGGCAACATTCAGAAGCTACACTGCGGCCAACTTCAGTTACATGTTCATAGCGTTACTGCTGCGAGGAGCCGATGGCTGTTACCCGGTCTGCATTTAACGTTACCGTAGTTACAAAAGCACGTCGACAGTGTTTTCTCACTGCCAGGCAGTAGCCTACTGTAGGGGTTGACAGCCGGTCACACAGCCAGCTCCTCGCTGCTCGTTAACAATGTCCAAATAGGCGTTATTCTGATAAACTCGTCACATGAATGTTACGTTCTCATCTGACAAAATATTAAAACTTTATAACAGTTTTTTTTGCTTGAAAACAGCTTTTTGGCAAGTCTAAAAATGACTACGGTAGGCAAAATCTACTTCCGTGTCTAAAACGGAAGGACGATTACAAAATGACGTCATGCAGAAGCGTCCTTATGTGCAAAGAATAAGGTGAATAGAAGACAGTTAAGAGGACTGCTGTTCTATCAACACAACCAGAGCTAAAGCTTTCAAAGTCTCTTGCAATGGCACATGGTGGAATGAGTGAAAAGCAGATGAAGATGTAACCCTAACCCAACAGGGCTTGTGGGAAATGATAGTCTTAATTTTGATAAAACTACACTACTCTGGTATCTTGACCATGGCCTCAATTGTTAAGGTGCGTTCACACCGACCTATTAAAGTTTTTCGCTGGCATCGATTTTACATACAAAGTCAATGCAAACGAGCGATTGAGCGTATATTCGCCCGGGAGAAAAATCGCTGGGCGTCCGAGCGACAGAGACAGAGCGATAGGGGGAAAATTCGCTCGTCGCCCGAGATGAAATATCCCAACCCGAGCGAAATTATGCTGGCATCAGTCGCTCGCTGTTCAACGCTGATTGGCTGCCGTGTGAGAGTTAGTCAAGGATCACACTGGCTTGAAAAAAACCGCTGGTTTATTAGTTTATTATTACCCCTGAGTATTTATTCATTCTTGCATCGGAGTTGTGTTGTTTGTGTTTTCATCCTGTCTAACGTTAGAGCTGTGTGCTGCTTGTGTGTGCTGCTTGTTTCTTGACAGTGACTGTCAAGTCTCTCGCTCTCTCTCGTTTCTCAAGCTCGCTGCACCCCGCCCACATCTATCAGCGCCGCGGGCCATCACCATTAATTAATGACTTCCCGTGCGTCAGAGATGGGAAAAGTACTGACATTCTGTACTTGAGTAGAAGTACAGTTACTTGTGTAAAAAACTACTCTGGTAAAAGTAGAAGTACTGATTCAATTATTTTACTCAAGTAAAAGTAAAAAAGTACAGGCTCTGAAATGTACCCAACGAGTAAAAGTAAAAGTATTTTTACCGTATCTTTCTGAATGACTGAACCTCACATCATAGAACATAATTTGAGGATAAAAGATCCCCTACAAATGTTTTACACATCTTAAAACTCTACTTTAAATAGTGTGCTATGGTTTTTCCACACAAAAAAACCCCATTAAAATCATATCTAGTCCTCCCTCATTAATATTTCCATGATATATGAATGTGCAAATAGTTAGACAAGTTTAACTGCTGGATACAAGGTGTCCCTTACAAAGTGCAGAATCACAATACTCGAGACTGATATGATACTGATACCCAGAGATGGGCGAAAATACATCATAAAGTATTTTGATACAAATTACAAATACTTGCTCAAAAAATGTATCACAATACAAATACAAAATACTCGTCTGAAAAATGTATTTGAGATACAAATACGTATTTTGTATTTTGAAAATACATAAAAATACATTTTATAAAAACTGATAAAGAGCTGCAACAATTAGTCAATCCATCAATTCATTGCTAAATATTACATTAATTGCCTATTTTGATCATCTGTTCATCATTTTGAGCCATTTCTGTAAAGAAAATGTCCTAATTCTCTGATTCCAGCTTATCAAATGTGAAATTTTCTGGTTTCCTTAGATGGTAAATCATCTCTTAGTCCTCTGTGACAGTATTCTCCTTTGTGTACTAGGGTTGGCAGCACCATGGACGATGGCATCGACCATCGTCGATGGGCCGACCCCCATCGACCTCTGACACTTCTACATCGGACCATCGTGATTATCTGTTTGAATCAAAAATTTGGCAGATTTAATAATAAAAAAGGCTATCTCCACTCAACCGCGACACACGGGGGACGCACAGGCGGCATTAAACAAGCGGCAAAGCGTACCTTATCCCCAGTTCAGAGAAGTGGTAAGGCGGAGAGGAAGATAAGATAAGCAGAAGTCGGTTGTGTTGTGAAAATGTTAAGAAAGAAGAAACTTCACGTTCTTTCCTGTTTTCAACCCAATGTGAGTAATGTTACAAGTCTTCAACTGTGAATTCAACTCGCCTGTTTCCAGGAACTCTCTCCATTACATACTGTGTAGGCTGCCTGCTGCTGTGTTTCTATCCCTCCTTAAGGTAACCCAATGTTAGGTTCAAAACTGAGCCCACACAAATCTAACGTTAGCCACCACTAATTCTGCCCCTTTTCTGCCAGCTAGTTAAATTAAACACACACACGTTGTTGGTCACGATCTGTAACGTTAACGTTTGATTGTTTTGCGCCTTTCAAGATTGCTGGTAGTGATAGCCTACTGTTTGAATTGCCTGGCTCTGTGTAGTAGTAGCCTATCCAAGCCCGCTGGTCTCTCATGACATGTAGAGCTCAGCTGTCCTGTTGTAAACGTGAACGTACATTGCAGTGGCGCAGCCAAACGGCACCGCATGGACTTCATAAATCATTAATTAACCCCACCCCCCGTCAACGACGATGCCAACGTCCATCGCGATGTTTCACTGTGGAACCATCGCGATGGTTATTTAGGTGACATCGCACAACCCTATTGTGTACCCTCTAACACATTACAGTTCTTTCATTTCAGTTTTAGCTGTTTTTCAGCACAGCTAATTTCTCCCTCACTTCAGCTGTTAATCACCTTCTGTGAGGGCTTTTGACTTACAGGCAGCATTTCTACATGTTAACCTCAAGCTTTGGAACTTTGACCATGTTAGCCCTAAATATCTGACATCATAACAGTATCCCTGGAGATGATGCGCCATGGCTGCAGTTATGGAAATCGCCGGCTCTACGGGCTCCCAAAATCATGACTGACAGACAGACAGACACCGCCCACCCACTTTGGTGCCATCGTGCAAATGTGCGCCATCGGCTCATACTACATCAGAGGTGCTCGAGTGACATCACTGATGACATCACAACTGCCTGAGTAACATCACAGTTGAGCAATCAGTGGCTCGAGTGACATCACTGATGACATCACAATTGATCGAGTGACATCACTGATGACATCACAATCATGACCCACACTGCTGCCACACACACTGCCACCCACTTTGCCAATTTTAATTAACACATTCACTGCCAGACGTTTTTTTTTTTACTGTAGTTAGCTTCTGCCAGAGGGGTTTTTTGAGGATTCTGGCTCATCTTTCAAGACCCGAGGATTCTTTTCTGCTAAGATTTTGTGAACACACAATATCTCAAAAGAACTA
The DNA here is from genome assembly GCF_964638095.1 of Poromitra crassiceps. Lineage (NCBI taxonomy): Eukaryota > Metazoa > Chordata > Actinopteri > Beryciformes > Melamphaidae > Poromitra > Poromitra crassiceps. Next base: position 45,360,651 of record NC_139634.1, on the reverse strand, counting down.
ATAGAATGTGTGCTTTCTCTGTCTAAAAGAGTTAGTTTGTAGAGTTAGTAGTTATGTAAGCATTAGCAGTTGAATACAGCATGGTTTCAGCGTCAGAAAAATTATTCAGAGATAAACGGCTTTTTGTGAAATTCGATAGAACAGTCACTTTAACCATTCATTTTTGGCATCAGTAAGACGTCAGACATCTAAACAATAGTTTTGAACAGTAATTTCCTCCATAACAGCAGGAAACCCCCCTCTGCTTCCAACTCCTCCCTCCGTGGGCGTTCTTCTTGGCTGCAGCGGCCGTCACAAGCTTGTCACCAGTCTCACTGCTTTGCTGCTGCTGCTGCCTGTCTGCGCGGCCGCTGTTTGAGGAAGTCTGGATGGACTCGCTCGCTTCTTGGAGTTTTGGTTGAGAGAAGCTTTTGCGATTCTGGTCATATTTATGCTGCGTGTTTCAAAGTGTGTTCCACCTGTAATCTATTATGCAAATTTGCAATCCCGCATCGCCAGCAATCAGCGCGAAAACGAAAGCGTTTTCCCCCATCCATTTTCATGAGAATGGCTGCTTTTTGCTTGCCTTCCTCTAGTCAGGAGAGCACTGTCGCCACTTAGTGGGTCGGTGGAATGGGTTGTAAACGTTCGGTGGCTCCAATAATTATATAAGAGATGTAAAAGGGTTAGATGCACATCCCACGGTCAAAAAAAAAATTTCATTTTTTTGACGGAGTAATACGTCAGTGGCAGTCAACCGTTGGATTTTTTTTGACGGAGTAATACGTCGTTGGCAGTGAACGTGTTAAGAAGATAATTAGTTGTGTCTTGATACATACAATATGATACACAGGTTTGAATATGCAGTAAACCGTTTCATTTGCAGATAGGCCAGTGCATGCAATATCTAATCATCAATTTATATTAGTAATTTATCTCTGGGGGAATTTCCACCAACACAAGGCTTCATACTAGACGAAGAAGTGATGTGAAGTCTGACTCAAGACCCACCCTACTCTGCCTCTGATTTGTCGTTGAGTTTGTTCAAAGCGTACCTTATCCCCAGTTCAGAGAAGTGGTAAGGCGGAGAGGAAGATAAGATAAGCAGAAGTCGGTTGTGTTGTGAAAATGTTAAGAAAGAAGAAACTTCACGTTCTTTCCTGTTTGCAACCCAATGTGAGTAATGTTACAAGTCTTCAACTGTGAATTCAACTCGCCTGTTTCCAGGAACTCTCTCCATTACATACTGTGTAGGCTGCCTGCTGCTGTGTTTCTATAGTAGAAGTGACATGTCACATTTCTTTCCTCCACAGTTTAAACCTGTGTCAATGGTAAGAATGTGTCAATTTGAGAATCAAATAACATAAAATTAAAGAAAAAAGGTCTGAAAGTATCTTGATACAAATTACATCTTATTTTTCTCGGTCCAGCCAAATACAAATTACAAAATACACAAATGTATTTGAAATACGTATTTTAAATACATTTATTTAAAATACTGCCCATCTCTGCTGATACCTAATGGATAAGGAACTGAATGTCCACAGGTTGATCACATTCACAAATTCAAGGTTTATTATTAAGACAGAACTGTTTCTGGTGTTAGAACACCACCATATTCCATATTAGCTGAATGTTGACAGTGCACAAACTGAATGTATGTGTTAGAAGAACAACACTATAAGGGGCCATGCGGTTATTTAAAAAAGAACGCTTGGAAAAGCCAGATTATTGGCAACTCTGGAAGCAGCGAGATGAAAATCCTCCTCTCCTGGGAGAAGAGGAGCAGGGCACTTTTCCTGTTAAACTTTCCTCAGCTTTCAGCGCCCAGAGCGCTGCGCTAAAAAAAAACCCACCAGCTTTTAAACGCGATGAAATGCTTCTTGAAAGAGATGCGCGCTAAGCGCGTACTTATAGAGAATGAATTGCAAAAAGAGGAGCGCTAATAAGTGCTGGCTGTCTGCACGGCTCCTAATGTCTGCGTGTGTCTCCCCTCAGAGAAAATCCATGTTTCTCTTCTTTGTCCACGCCCCGGAGGAGTGCCAAGTCATACTATTGGCGGAGCTGGAATGAGCTTTTATCAGCAGCGCTGGGAAACTCGTCTATTACTTCTGCTCCGTTCTCCCGTTTCTACTGGTTTTTAAATTACATTCTCGTGCATTTAAACAAAAGTAACAAACCTTTTTTGAAAATGTACACAAGTAAAAGTACAGATACTTGTGTTAAAATGTAACGAGTAAAAGTAAAAAGTCGTCAGAAAATTAAATACTCAAGTAAAGTACAGATACTCGAAAAATCTACTTAAGTACAGTAACGAAGTATTTGTACTTCGTTACTTCCCATCTCTGCCGTGCGTGTAGTGCGGCCGACACAGGCGCTGCCGATTGTGCACAAATAGTATGAACACCTCGGCCCGAGCGCGGAGTGCGCTCCCCCCGGTTTGCAGAGGTCCGGCTAGCGCTGCCTTCCTGGAGTATGTCCTGTGCATTACGCTCCCCGACCGATGTCGGAATTGTGCCTGTTGACGAGCGATTTAAACACAGCGACAGAGCGATTCCAAAGGGTTGAATCGAGCGACAGGGAGAAATATAAATATCTCGGTTAGGGTTGTGCGATGTCACCTAAATAACCCTGGTGATGGTTCCACAGTGAAACATCGCGATGGACGATGGCATCGTCGTTGACGGGGGGGTGGGGTTAATTAATGATTTATGAAATCCATGCGGTGCCGTTTGGCTGTGCTGCTGCAATGTACGTTCACGTTTACAACAGGACAGCTGAGCTCTACATGTCATGAGAGACCAGCGGGCTTGGATAGGTTACTACTACAGCACAGAGCCAGGCGACTCAAACAGTAGGCTATCACTACCAGCAATATTGAAAGGCGCAAAACAATCAAACGTTAACGTTACAGATCGTGACCAACAACGTGTGTGTGTTTAAATTAACTAGCTGGCAGAAAAGTGACAGAATGACTGGCGGCTAACGTTATATTTGTGTGGGCTCAGTTTTGAACCTAACATTAGGTTACGCTCTCACAACTGAGCCTTTCTGTCTCTGTTGCGATAGTTTCTCCATATGATTAGTTGCCAGAAAAGGAGCACCCGACACCAGCGTCTTTCTGAAAAGTTACAATATTTTCAGCTGGGAGCGCTGGGAGGCGGTGCACAAAAACGCCGGAGCGCTGTGAAAATAGACGCTGGACACAGCGCACTTTCTCTAGACGTCCGTGTGCGCCCACATGCGCTCGCTCCTCATTGGAAACAACTGAAAAAAGACGCCGGAGCTGATGAAAAGACGCTAGATGGACACAGGCCCTAACTTGTTCGCTTACCTCGATGCAGTTCGCCAGAGCTGGTATGATTCCCTGGGCCAGGAGTTTCTCTCTTACAACATCACTGTCTGGACACAGATTACCCAGCGTGTAGAGACACAGCTCCTGTGGTACATAGTAGACACAGGCATTTAGTCAACAACAACAATATATCCAGTAGTATACAGTAATTGTGTGGTCATGACACCGTGCCTGGTGCCTGTGTGGGCACTGACGGTGAACTTGGTGCTCTGGCCAGACAGGTAGGTGAGCAGGTAGGGGCTGGCAGGCAGACAGGCTGCAGCCATGCTGGGGTGATGAGAGTGAGACAACTCATGAAGACACCGAGCAGCCTGCAGACGGCACTGAGCGCTCGAGCCACTGAGGAGGCCCACCAGGAGATGCATGCTGTTCTCCAGCCTAGAGGAGAGACAGACACACACACACACACACACACACACACACACACACGACAAGAAACAAGACATAATTAAAAAAAGAAAAAGCCAGAGAACATCATTTGAGCAGTGATGATGAGATGAGAAATATTTTGCAGCAATGACACTTTTCAGTGTAGGACATTTTTTAAATATGTTGGCAGCAACTTTTGCCCCCGCAGTCTAAAAGATGGGGGTGTTTACAAAGTTTTGGGGGCACTTAAAAAAAAGTAATTAGTGCATAAAGTTGCTAAAGCGTAGTGTTAACAACAGCGCTGTTCGAGTATGTTCTTCGTCGTCTTCTTCTGGCAACCAGCTTGCAGGTGACTGGTGAGTGTGTGTTAGAGATGGAAATATAAATTAAATAAATCGAATGGAGAAAAAAAAAAATTATCGAAATCTTGGGGGCAATTTTTGCCCTTCCTCCTCGATCACGGTTTTTAGGGTCATTCTGAGATTTGTGGGGGCATTTTTTCCCTTGCCCCTGGCTAATTTATAGATGTAGATGAACAATATATATTAGAGTTAGAGTTATAGAGTTTATACTTTACGAAGGTGAGCTGTGCGGATGGGTTGCGGAGAGCTGTGCTCAAAGCTGTTAGGTGAGCCTCCCTCTCTGGCCCGCTGTGCTGCACTTTGCAGAACAGATCCACCACCTTGTAAGGAGATGAGCAACACAAAATCAGATGGTGAGATGATCCTTCTCATGCAGCTGCCATCACAGTCTCCATCAGAGGAGGAGGAGCACTCACCTGCTCTCCTGAACTGGTGTCCATGTAGTTCTGAGGGCGCTCCTCATCTTCTCTCAGGAGGAGTCTCTTGCTCACCAGCTGTCTGTCTCTCCGGGCCTGCCTCAGCACTACATCACAACACAAGAACATGGAAAATTACACTCTCACAAATCACGTGTTCTACTCTTGAGCTGTGAAGAACTCGTTAAGGTACGGAACTACGGGCTCAATTGATTCTTCAAGCAGTTCACGAGGGCAATACCAGACTCTTGAGCGCTGGACAACATCTGAAAAGTGTGAAGGACGCAATTGAAGAGTCTGGAACCAGACTACAACCATGTAACAAGGGAATTGCCACATGTTATCTATAGTGGTCTTCAAACTCAGCATGATTGTAGGCCTAATGGACCCTCTGGTGGCCATATTGGAGGTTGTCAGCTCTTGGCAGTGCCCACAGTTACTGTATATAGAATCACTACTAGTGCCAGTAACGGTAACAGTAACACTAATTGCAATAATACCACAATTATGCCCTCAGGAAGGTGGTACAGAAGTGTGAAATGCTCAGGCCATCACAACAGATCCAATCCTATGCCCCCTGCCCCCACCCTCACCCCCCTCAGTATACAGGAAGCTGCATCTGCCCGCCACCATTCCTCCACATGCATGTGCACGCGGCGCGCACAGCTGCACACACACACTTTTTTGCAATTCCTCGGCTCGCCCACTGGGCATCGCAAACGCGGCCTCGTCTGCTCTATGACATCATCACTGATGACATCACATCATAAGGTAATTAGGGCAATCGCCTAATTAAAAAATCCGCACAGGTGCTCTTTACACCCCCTGAAAGTTTCAGAACGATCGCACGTAAAACGGCATAGCTGTGGCCTCACACACGCCAGGCACTCGATTCCTAGGGTGGAGATACTCTGGAGATGATACGCCACTTGTCTCCTTCTCCCTACTTATACTCCCACCACTTATATAGGCCCAATTCCAATCCGCCCCCTTACTGCCTCAAGCCCTTAGAGGCGCGTTCACGTGAAGGGAGTGAGGGCTTAGGGATGTCCCACAGTGAAATCGCAAAGTGAATGAGGGCTCAGAGTGAGCCCTTTCTGCCCCCTTACCGTAAGGGAGCAGCTATGGCCACTTACGGAAAGGGAATTGCCCACAATGCATAGCGTTGTGACGTATAAAACGGGGAAGGCTGCAAATATCTGTCAAAAAAATAAAACAACACACGCGCGAAACGAACGCGGTGTTTGCGAGTGCGCTGGAATGCCTTAATTGACAATGAAACATTACATTAATAGGGATTTCAGATTAGACAAAAATATTATATCAGAGGAATGCAAGTAGTTATTTTACACAATCCTAGAATAATCATCGATCATTTCTATTACAATTGCAATCCACAACTTTTTTGATGAATGAGAAATAGTTTTACCGAATCTGTATTGTACAGTATTGACATTGTGTATAATGTTGGGTGACATGTCATTATTATGCTTATTTTAATTATAATTACACATGTTGCAGATTGCAGATTTTGCAGTAGGCTACATTTATTTTTAAATGACCTGTTGTCCACTCGGAGCCAGAGCCTGGATGAGAACAGACTCATCTATTCCTCAAAGCGTCTTGACAATAAACAATATATAGCGAACCCCAAACGTTCCAGAGTCAACATCATCTTGTCAAGTGCAAAGGGCTCTGCTGTCCCAATCCTCTTATTTATCCAATGTGGATCCCTTCCACACTTGATGACTCAACCACTTTCAGATGGCGGCCATTAGAGGGACTGAGGGTTCAGGGCTTGAGTGTTTAGGGGGCGGATTGGAATTGGGCCATAGCCACAGCCAGGAAATCGTGACATCACAATCGTGACACACACCACCGCCCACCCATCATTTTAGCCAATTCTAACTAAGAAGATGTTTTGACTTGACTGACTTTGACTGATATATAGGCCTACTTAAATTAAAATTCCTGCACATTAACATCTTTAAACGGCACATTATACACACTCAAAGCCAGTTGGTCATATATGTATTGCCTGTCAATGCTGAAGTGACACTGATAAACACTTCCTTTTTCTTCTCTCCACTAAATATACTGCATCATTTTCCGTGGTTAGACGTTTCACAACTTCTGCTCGGCAGCAGTGATGACCACATAACAGTGTAACACATCAGGCTTGTCAGGGTCTGCATGTTGGCTCAGCTGAGGGACAGAGAAGAGACATGGAGGCTGTGATCGGACTGTTGATGATGGTGCTACTGGGAGTCTCTCATGGTGAGGAGCTCTTTCACTATTCAACACATTAATATTCATGATTTACATTGTGTGAATAAACTCTGTTGAACCAGTAATCCATACTCCATACAGTAAATGACTGTATGGAGTATGGATTACTGGCAGTAATCCATACTCCATACAAGATCATTATTGATCAAGTATAGTCATGATATAGTCATGATCTTGTCTTCACTGATGAATCAGTTTCTCTGGCTTGAAATGAGCTGTCTGTCCTGGAGAATCACCCACTTTTGTCGATAAATCATATCATTTCTATCATTCTATCATTTCATTGCAATCTTCACTAATTATGCTTTTTAGGAATTCAGGAATTAATTTCACACGTATGCACTTTGAGAAGATCACCGCACTCACGACTATTGAATGTGTTAAGGTGCCAGAAGACTGAAGAACAGTATCAGGGAAAAGGTTCTTTAATAAATCAAGCTTTCAGTCACAAGACCTTCATCAGGGCAAAGCTTAGCAGCCGTCACAATGAAAGAAGTATATTCACCTTATGTTCCACTATCGATATTTGTCCTAGGTATCAGTATCGAAGTTAGAAATTCTAGTATTGTGACAACCCTACAATCAGCAGTATAGCTCACCTGTGCTGTGTTAGTCTTCTTAAGTGGGAAGTGTAGTTCAACAGATAAATTGTGTGTAGTCCTTTATAGATGCACATAAATACATACAGTACCTGTACAACACAAGAGGATACTGTATATAATCCAGATGAAAAGGTGAACACTCAACAAGCACAGTGTGCAAAACATTATAATCTACCAGAAAATAGACAAGAAGAAAAAATACAAATTAAATGACTGAACACATTCAAGAGGTAAAGGAACGGCACACAAAGGCCGTTGTAAATGCAGTTCCTAAAGCCTGAGGTTAGATAAACCAATGAAAACTCACAAACACTCCACATGACATTCATGTCAAAAATCAACATCAACAAAGCAATAAGGAGCTAGAGTGTGCATCCAAATAAATATTTTCACAAAAGTAGGCTATAATGCACTGAAATATCCTGCGTACAACACACTACTCATGATAATTTAAAGACCTTTGACAGGTTGTATCTTAAGTCAGAACAGAAGGTCAACAATACTACTAGGATTAATTCAATCACAAAAAGTACTACAATGAAATTAGTATTGAATAATAATAGTATTGAGCAATGTAGATGCACTGTATAGTAATAGAGAATAGTTTTCTAGAACATATTAACATATCATGGTCATGATGAGTACAAATCTAGCACAGGAACTACCAAGGCCAGACAGCGGTCTGACATGTCTCTAACATGGTCTGTTTGTCTGGACCTCAGCTGCTGCTCTTTCCTCTTCTACATGTTGGAGCTGGCTTACATTCAAACCAGAACTCTATCGCTTCCTGAACTCTAACCCTAACCCTAAACTCTAACCCTGAACTCTAACCCTAACCCTGAACTCTAACCCTAAGGCTTAGTTCACTCCGGGGACCCAAGCCTTGCCTACGCCTTGCCTTTACCCACGCTTTTAAATAGGCGTCCGTTTTAGTCAACGAGGCTGTGTACACCGGGCGCCTGAGCGTGAACCCTGCGTGTACCCACGCCTCGCCTGTGCCTTGCCGATTTTATCGTTTAGGCGTGAGTTCTATTTTCGAGCCGACAAGGCGCGTGCAGGCAGGCTTCTTCTGTCAAGCCATTAAAGAAAAACGCGACAATATCCGTGGGAACTGGCAAAGTCAACTGAATTTCAAAATAAAATGGAGTTACTACAACAGTGTTGAGCAGAGAGAGAGAGAGAGAGAGAGAGAGAGATTGACAGGTGGCTATCACATGGGGCTTTCTCCGTGTCGGCAAACAAATCTTCAGGAGAGAGAATAGCGACCGAAGAAGCAAGATGGACAATGTTGTTGTGCCAGCACATATTCTTGCAAGATTACCTCTCTAAAAAGTCCGACTATAGTCAGACCTGGTTATACATATCCAGCATCAATAGAACATTAAATATATCAGATTTATTTGACCTACACATGATAATTCGGGACCACACGTGAAAAAATACAGTCGGGAGAGAGGAGAGGAGCTTGTGACTCGGCTCCAGGTTCAGCGTGCAAAGGCGTGCGGTGTGATCGGTTCACGCCCAGCTCAAGGTCTGCAGGCGTAGGCGTGGGTTGAGGCAAGGCAAGGCGTAGGTTCTCCGTGTGAACGTAGCGTAACCCTGCCTATAACTATGGACAACTCACAGTATTCTCTTCACTTCATTCAACTGTCAAAAATGTAATCAGTAATAAGCAGTAGCAAAACAACTGATACATAATAACATAATAACATGATAACATACTGATATACTAGACGAGTGGTGATTTACAGTTGGCATATGAATATGTAACTTAACAGTCACAGTCTGCATACTGTGTGGTCTGAGAGTCACAGTTACACCTATTATTGACAAATATCCCTATAGTTCCATATTCAATACATTAATATGGAACATGCCTACCATCTTGCAGTGGCCATTAACATTGCTGCTGGCATTGTAAGAAAAGTGTACAGATTAGATTATAATATTTACTTTTTTTTGTCTTGTGTTTTTTAATTCCCAGGTGTGGAAACCTCCTGTGATGGGAGACAGAACAGGATGCAGTGTTACGCTTTTCTGGGAGGAACTGTTGTTATCCAGCTGGTCAATAACGCCACAGACCTCAGTTTGACATGGAGGAATAAAACAACCACAGTTCTCAGAGTGAAAAGCAATAAGGTTGTAACTGAGTTCAGCAGCAGATCCTCCTTCACTCTGAGAAATGGAACATTTAAGATAAGTAACCTCAGCTACACTGACGGTGCTGAATATACCCTTCAAATCTTAGACTCAGATGGAAAGCCAAAGGAAGAGCGAAAACTAAACATGATCATACTAGGTAAATAAGCACTTTAATTAATTGTTTGGAGAAATTAGTCATAATGATAATAGACCACATATTCCAGTGTCTCATAACCATTTGTCAATTTCCAGCAGAAAGTAGAAGGCATGAAGTCTCAGTTTGGGCTTATGGGGACAAACAATGTCTGTTAGTAATATAACTGTCAATAATATGTGTGATTAATATAATTTATAATAGTGTCCGTAATATGATTTTGATTACAGATAAATTAGTAAAAACTAATTCCACAATATTATTAAAGTAGTTGTGTGAGCTATATATTTTATGATTTGCAAACAAATGCACACCGCAAGATAGAAACACTGCAGCCTAGAAGAAATGCTACAAAGAGAACTGCCATGACAAACATAATATAGATGCTCATTACTGTTGTTTGAAAATCTTGTTAATCCAATGTTTCCACTTGAATGGCTCTCAAACCCACAGACTCCACAGGCCAATGGTACATTAGTAAGTGATGATTCATTCACTAATTTAATTTTCTTTTCATATTTGTCTTTGCATCTCTTGGCAGCACATTTAGCGATCAGCAGGCTAACTCAGTATGTGATCTCTTGTCATTTGAACAGGACACATTGTTGTGCCTATCGCTGCTTCTCTGTCGCCGCTCATCGTTCTCTTAGCGGTTGTGGTGAGAATCCGCTGTGTTCCGACAAAAACGGAGGAAGTAACCACGAGGAAGGAACAAGGTAAAAAAATAAAATAAAAAATTCATAACACTTTATATCACAGCCCGCAACGTACAGCACAATTACTCCAGACAGAGCTGTGTAGCCTAATCTTTTGTACTAACAGTGTACCAATTTAGAGAATTTATACTGTGGTGATTACCGTATTTAACTGTACCTAATTCTATTATTTCATGGTACAGTAAGACTATAAAAGTGAGCGGCAATCTAGATGTTTCAGCAAAGATGGAGTGAGGACTTCTGCAGCATTTAATAAATTGGATGTGATTTGATTTCAAAATGACCTTATTATACAGAATTATAATTATTAATCCTATACAATATACTATATATTTTATACAGATATTATTATACTTGTACAGTACAAGCGGATAACTGTTTGTTTTGATTACAGCCTGAATACCCTGTAGTTACCCTGTAACGTAAGTCAATGTAACAAGGGGGGACCTAACACTGCTTTATTACAGGGCTTTGTTGCATAGATAGACCACTAGAGAGCCAAACAAGTCCCTCCCCTTCTGGTTGGGCCATATTCGAACTGTGTCTGAAAAATTATGAATGGTGGTAAATGGCAAGAGACAATAATTTCCCGTTTGAAATTGTGCCATGAGGTACAAATATGATGTTTGTCAATTTAAAAGATAACATTGCAAGTCAAAAAAGTGGCAGTTTGTGGTAAAACTGCACTATAAGTTATAAATTAGAAAGACGACACACAACAACAGTCACATAAGTGACGTCTCTCCCGCCAGGCCCTGGTGGTGTTGGTGTGACGTATATTGTGCCAGATGAGATGAGAGATGTAGTTGAATGAGCGGTTTCATACAAAACTAAATGTTACGTTTCAGTTTTACAACAAACTGCGGCTTTCTTCTAAATTGAGGGAAAAATCACGTGTAGTTCATGGCAAGTATCGTCTCGCAGTTCACCACCATTCATATTTTTTCAGATGGTTCGTATGCTGAAGTGACAGTGACTTTGGCTCTCTATAGGCTACTCGATTCTGATTGGTTGATTGCAGCATTCTCTGGTCTGTTATATCTGAATAGCGAACTGCTGCTATGAATAAGGAAGGTTACGTATTGTAACTCTCATTATTCAGCTTCTGTTCCAACACAGGGGTCAGCCAGTTACTTCCTATTGTGTTGACACTTCCTGTGACAGCACAGTACTAGTGAGCAGGTAAAACAGAACACTTCCTGTGACAGTACAGTACTAGTGAGCAGGTAAAACAGAACACTTCCTGTGACAGTACAGTACTAGTGAGCAGGTAAAACAGAACACTTCCTGTGACAGTACAGTACTAGTGAGCAGGTAAAACAGAACACTTCCTGTGACAGTACAGTACTAGTGAGCAGGTAAAACAGAACACTACCTGTGACAGTACAGTACTAGTGAGCAGGTAAAACAGAACACTACCTGTGACAGTACAGTACTAGTGAGCAGGTAAAACAGAACACTTCCTGTGACAGCACAGTACTAGTGAGCAGGTAAAACAGAACACTACCTGTGACAGTACAGTACTAGTGAGCAGGTAAAACAGAACACTTCCTGTGACAGCACAGTACTAGTGAGCAGGTAAAACAGAACACTACCTGTGACAGTACAGTACTAGTGAGCAGGTAAAACAGAACACTTCCTGTGACAGTACAGTACTAGTGAGCAGGTAAAACAGAACACTACCTGTGACAGTACAGTACTAGTGAGCAGGTAAAACAGAACACTACCTGTGACAGTACAGTACTAGTGAGCAGGTAAAACAGAACACTACCTGTGACAGTACAGTACTAGTGAGCAGGTAAAACAGAACATTACCTGTGACAGTACAGTACTAGTGAGCAGGTCAAACAGAACACTACCTGTGACAGTACAGTACTAGTGAGCAGGTAAAACAGACGGTGTTTTGAACAGGAAGTGATAACACAACTGGGTCAAGTGGGCGGGGCTACATAAGGTGAATATGATGTTGACAGGTGGAGCCCAGTAGGGATCAAATCCGATTTAGTCCAGCTACTGGACTAACTGGGCTCTGCCTGTGATCATATAACCTAAATTGATACATAATGTAGTATTACAGCTTAACTCCAGAGTGATTACATTACATTACATTACATTACATTACATTACGCTGCAAGTCTCGTGCTGTAATCTTTGCACTCGTCATCACTGCATTCACAGCACAATTTGCTCTGTTGTATTTGCAATAGTATGTAAGTGTCTGCTGTTGCAAATTATATAGGGCGCAGTTTATCCCCAGATGTGCTGAGTAGAAGGAGAATGGACAGACAGATGTGCTGGGTAGAAGGAGAATGGACGGACACAGATGTGCTGAGTATAAGGAGAATGGACAGACACAGATGTGCTGGGTAGAAGGAGAATGGACAGACACAGATGTGCTGAGTATAAGGAGAATGGACAGACAGATGTGCTGGGTAGAAGGAGAATGGACAGACACAGATGTGCTGAGTATAAGGAGAATGGACAGACACAGATGTGCTGGGTAGAAGGAGAATGGACAGACACAGATGTGCTGAGTAGAAGGAGAATGGACAGACACAGATGTGCTGGGTATAAGGAGAATGGACAGACACAGATGTGCTGGGTAGAAGGAGAATGGACAGACACAGATGTGCTGGGTATAAGGAGAATGGACGGACAGATGTGCTGAGTATAAGGAGAATGGACAGACACAGATGTGCTGGGTAGAAGGAGAATGGACAGACACAGATGTGCTGGGTAGAAGGAGAATGGACAGACACAGATTTGCTGGGTAGAAGGAGAATGGACAGACACAGATGTGCTGAGTATAAGGAGAATGGACAGACACAGATGTGCTGGGTATAAGGAGAATGGACAGACACAGATGTGCTGGGTATAAGGAGAATGGAGAGACACAGATGTGCTGGGTAGAAGGAGAATGGACAGACACAGATGTGCTGGGTATAAGGAGAATGGACAGACACAGATGTGCTGAGTATAAGGAGAATGGACAGACACAGATGTGCTGGGTATAAGGAGAATGGACAGACACAGATGTGCTGAGTATAAGGAGAATGGACAGACACAGATGTGCTGGGTATAAGGAGAATGGACAGACACAGATGTGCTGGGTATAAGGAGAATGGACAGACACAGATGTGCTGGGTAGAAGGAGAATGGACAGACACAGATGTGCTGAGTATAAGGAGAATGGACAGACACAGATGTGCTGGGTAGAAGGAGAATGGACAGACACAGATGTGCTGGGTAGAAGGAGAATGGACAGACAGCGCAGCTTGCTTGACCTGAACTGAACACAAGCAGCACCTGTGCTTGCTGTCACTGGGTGATCATTTGCCTATTTCACTTCCCACCCAATTCACAGATTTTGTGTTTAAAAGGCAGGAAGTAGCACAGGTGCATGCAAAACGTTAATTAAGCCCCCAGGGCACCGGAACACCTAAATGGATTGGAAGTTGGAAACCCTCATTAGTGTTCTGCTTGCACCTGTGTTCCTTCCTGCCTTTTAGACACAAAAGGAGGGAATAGACCCTTCTCACGGGGGCCATTTTGTGTCGAAAAGGCCAGAATAAACACAGGTGCGAGCAAAACACTAATGAGGGTTTCCACATTCCAATCATGGAAGTGGTAATGAGGGTTTCCACATTCCAATCATGGAAGTTGGAAACCCTCATTAGTGTTTTGGTTGCACCTGTGTTAACCCTGCCTTTTTGACACAAAATGGCCCCCGTGAGTCTCACTGAGAGCAATGCTGTCTTTTTCAGGAGCGCCCTGTTCACATTCACACACACATTCATACCTGGAAGCTGACCAGTACAACCACAGTCTGATCTGCTGGCCACTGATCACCTCCACTGGAGCGGTTGGGGATAAGGGCCTTGCTCAAGGGCACCTCAGTGGTGGTAATGAGGGAGGGGCAAGCGCTGCCTTTTTTCACTTTCCCCACCCAGATTTATCCTGCCGGTCCCGGGGATTGAACCGACGACCTTCCGGTCACAAGCTCGCTTCTCTAACCATTGGGCCACCACTGCCCAATAATGATAATGGCATGTTTAGATTATGTTTAGATTATGTGACATGTTTTAGCCTGACTGACCTCCGTTCCTCCTCTCCACAGAGAGTGAAGACGTGACCTATGGTGACATCCAGATCGTGCAGCGCCAGGGGAGGTCACGGAAGGAAAAGGCCCACATGGAGGTGGAGTACGGGGAGGTCAAGGGTCAAGGGTTCAGTTCATAAATAAACCTGCGAGTCACAAACTGCACATTTACTGCCTATTTAAAAGTGCTTTTGATACAGAGCCACATGAACAATCTACAAGCATGGCAGCACAGAACAAGTGCTTTGCTAAGTTCAGATGTGGAGTTGCACCTTTAGCTACCACTTCCTGCCTTTCTCCCTGTACCAGCGTCAGAAATAATACGCTGGTGGTGATCAAGAAAGTCGCAGTTTGTTCTGAAACTGAAACGTAAGGTTTAGTTTTGTGAATCAACTACATCTCGTGTCACACATTATACGTCAACAATGGACTGGTGAGAGAGACAGTCTTTCTGATTTATAACTTATAGTGCCACAGTTTTAACACAAACTGCGACTGTTGGAGAAAAATATAAGTTCCATGCCATTTCCTAATCAATATTTCCTAATCAATAAGCTATAGGCCTAATTACATCTGACACATTAATCAATAAGCTATAGGCCTAATTATGCTATAAGTTCCATGCCATTTGACATATAGATTCACCCATGACATCTCACACAGCCCCATAGAGAGGACTTCTCCTCTTTGCTGAGACCTTGGGCAGTGCATCAAGTTCCCAAACAACTGATAACAGTTTCCCTGTCAGACTCAAGTGGACGCACACACATTTCCAAGGTTCATCCACCTCCTCTCTGCCTTTTCCTCCTCTCTGCTCTGCCTACCTTTGCCTATAAAGCATATGTTCACTGTCGGCCATGGGCTGAATAATTGACTCTGTATGACATATCAGAATGTGTACATTGAGATTCAGCCCTCTGTCAATATACATGTATTGCAGAGAATGTAAGCTATTAAATATACTTTTGTGTTAAACAGTCCTGGACTCAAGGCTCAATTCATTTGGTATTAGATAAGCTGTGATATACATTACATATACATTTTAGCGGAAAGAATATATTTTATTCTCTATCAATTGGCGTGTCACGAACAGGATATCTACGAGAGCGGGTAAGTCTGAATTAATTTCATAATTCATTACTGAAGCTGTCGTCTGATATCTAAAAGAATCTGAAATGTTTGCATATTGTGGGTGTGTCAAAATGACATTGTATATAACTGTAAATATTAACCTAAGTTAGTATCTTGTGGGTTTTTGAGACAAGGGGGGACGCCTCAATGTAAATAACTGTAAATATACCTCAGGACCATTACAAACTCTCTTGACCGGCTGTATTTTGCAGTGACCAGGATGGTCCAGTGGTAAGCTGCACAGCAAGAGAGCCTGAGAAGCGTTATCACATATTGCCTCAAAACCAGAAGGCTGCCTAGACAGCGACTACGTATTATAGTCCAGTGGGAAACTGCGGTGATTCTAGGCATATGTTTGATACGGTCTTTAAGAACCACGCGACATACTAAATAAAACCAAAAGATCTCCCCATAACATACCACTTACTCGAGGGGTTTGTGTAGCCCCATGGCGCGCTGGCTAGGATCGGCCAGAGATATTGAGCACCGAGCAAGACTGGGAAGCAATCATAGATGTCTAACCAATATGGTTGATATGTTTTGAAATACCTACAATGTGTAACAAGCATGTAACAAACAAACAACCAAAAATAAGCAGCTGTTTCATTGTAAAACAACACAATTTCTTAAGAAGCCTATTTTAAAGAAAAAAAAAATTGAAGGAAGTTTGCAAAAAGTGTATTTTAGCCAATCCCAAAATACAGAATCAATTGTCCATCGAACAAATTGATCTGTCACCAAATTTGTAAATTCCAGATACCCCACACACGGACGGAACTGGTCAACAGGAGAACAACCGTCCCTCTGTCACCAGAGACCCCACATCGAAAAAGGTAAGGTGTTGAATATTACTTTACACACACACGGACACCTCAAGATCACAAGTAAGTGATAAACAAAAACAGTAGCTCTCTCTCTACTTTTAATACAGGTTTTAATACCCTTGGTGCGTAATGCAAGACTGAAATATAAAGAGCTGAATGTGAATCAATGAGACATTAATATGAATGTGACATTCACGTAAATAGAGGAATCAGTGCTTTGCTTTTTGCCAAAGGGGGTGATTACGAGAGAGAGAGACACGCTACAGAATTGATCAAAACAAGGCTCTGCACCGAGACTTGTGTACCTAAAACAAATACAGTAGATTAGACACTGTCTGCTCTCTGAGAATGGACACTGAAAAGGCTGGCCGTTGTCTGCGGCCAGAGTGTCAGAGAGCCGGAGAAATTATCGGACAGCTTGGGATTGTTATCAAACAATATGAGCAGATGCTTGGGCCCCCACAATTAGCCACAGCGCCAAACCCAATAAGTATTGCTGTGATTTTCCCCAATGAAAACACCGCAGAAAAAGCACCTCGAAAGAGCACACCTAGCTTCAGCACCGACGTATGTCATGCGTGCGGTAAGTTAGGACATTGGGCGAACAAGTGTCGTAGCAGACGTAAAAATCGTGGCCTGCCAGAAACACTCAATAAGCCTGTGATTTCCCCCAATACAAACACAGCGGGGGGGGCATACCAAAAGCCCTCGCCTAGCACAGACAAATGTCATATTTGTGGTAAGCTCGGACACTGGGCCAATAGATGTCGGAATAAGAAAAAACGGGAGCAGCCAGTGGACAAACAGCCATCTGTTGATTCAATTGGCTCAAGTAGCGATGGTCAATCCTCCCCTATAGCTGGCCCAATGTGATGGAACATAGCAGGCTGAAATAATTTGTTTATGTTCCTTTGGAACAGACAGTCTTCCAACAAGGTTAAAACTTAGCCAGAAACAATTGAAACCTTTGAGCAAACAGTGAGCCAGCCACCGCCTTTCTAGGTCGGAGAGATAAGCCCTCTGTCACAGGTTCAAACCCCACAGTATTACACATTATGAAATTGAATGTCGAAACAAGCCCCAGGTTCAAACCCCACAGTATGTGATTGAATGAAATTTTTGTTTGTTATGAATCAATAGAGTGAAGTAAGCTCTGCATTATTTAAAGTGCAGTAAGCAATTTTGAATCAACCAATTAATAATAAATAGACTGTTGATTATTATTTTGAATAAATCATAATAGAATGTGTGGTGATGGATAAGAGTTTCCTGTGTACGATAATCTGAATCTGAAGTATTTTCTTAAACAGAAAAATATACATTTATTGAACCACCAATTGGGTGGATAAGATTAGAAATAAAATTAAATGTGCATACCAACATTTAACTTTTGGTATGTTTTCAACACATAAGCAAAATTTACACTTACCGTAAGTACGGGTGAGATGTTTTCAAAAGTATCTATAGATAAGACAATGACCTCGGAGGACAGACAGTCCTGAGTTTGCGTTTGGAGCATGTGAACAATGTTGGCCCTCACTGTTTTATCTAGTGGGGTCTTGCCATCCCCAAAATCACTCAAGTGAACTGCCTGGGGTCTAGCCCGCCCCCCCATGTAAAGCCCTCACCAACAGCACTTTCTGGGGTCACCCTCCGCCCCATTGCACATTGCCACAAGTCCACAAGGTCAATTCATTGCCACTCTGTAAGCTGTGAAGGCAGACTCAAGGAGTCATCTTGTTTACGAGGTCCATTGCAAACAAATTATAAAATAAACAATTGAATATGTACTCACAGAGTATCTCAAAACATTATCTACCGTACGTACTTGTTGTACTAATAA
Organism: Poromitra crassiceps; assembly: GCF_964638095.1. Lineage (NCBI taxonomy): Eukaryota > Metazoa > Chordata > Actinopteri > Beryciformes > Melamphaidae > Poromitra > Poromitra crassiceps. The sequence goes on along the minus strand of NC_139634.1, from coordinate 45,342,370 downwards.
CTTGTAATGAAGTTATTTTGTCTAAAATACAGGCACATTGTGAAATATAATGTTTACATTTACAGGTTGTACGTCACAGAAAACCTTCAACACCAGCATAAATCTGTACTTTGAGTACTTTGATCCACAGTTCAAGAGGTCTACTTGACCTAGTTTTTTGTAGAATAAAGAAAATTCTTTCTATTTTCAATATTAAACAAAATTAAGTGTTTTAAAGTATCATTTTAAGAATAATCAGTTATATGATACTGTGATTATGTTTTAATGAATATGATTAATCAATGTTATGAATGTTTTGCATTTTAGAAAGTTTCAGTTCATTATTCCAAACAAACCAATATTAAAGTAAACTAGAAATAGAATTTTATTCTAATAAAATAGTTCCCAAAAAGAAATTAAACCACTGCATGGAGATGGGCTATTAAATAGTTTTTAATAACAACAATTACAACAAAAGCACCAGGAACAAACAAATAAATGAATGAACTAGAGTCATCACATGAATGATGAGAAATATTGTTGTTGTTGTGAATACTTTGAAAATATTTTACTTAAAGACATGATTCCTTTTACAGGAAGGTTTGAATAAAGTGAAGCTGGAAAGATTACATATTGTATGTAAGAAGCTTCTTTTACAATAGTGGAAAAGATTTAAGTGTGATTTGGAACACACTGAATATTAAGTTCAATGCATTATATTATTATTAATTAGACTGTTTGCATTGAACCATATAGAGTTAACATTAAGGCCCACTCCTATATATTATAGCCGCAGTGGTGATGTAATTTGTCATTATATCCCTAAAATTTGTTTTTCTCTTCCCAATAGATAATGGAGATGCTGTGATATGATCTGAGACTGCGCTGGACTGCATATTGATCAAAAATTCTGTTTTCTTTCAAGTGTTTAATGTTTCCTATGTTTTCAAAACCCTGCCCCCCCCGGCCCACAATTAAGTATAGATACAAGCATTATATTGAATAGTGAACTTAAATTTTGTAATTATTATTGTTATTGATGAACATAACAATTGGGTGGATTGTTGGAGAAAAATATAAGTTCCATGCCATTTCCTAATCAATATTTCCTAATCAATAAGCTATAGGCCTAATTACATCTGACACATTAATCAATAAGCTATAGGCCTAATTATGCTATAAGTTCCATGCCATTTGACATATAGATTCACCCATGACATCTCACACAGCCCCATAGAGAGGACTTCTCCTCTTTGCTGAGACCTTGGGCAGTGCATCAAGTTCCCAAACAACTGATAACAGTTTCCCTGTCAGACTCAAGTGGACGCACACACATTTCCAAGGTTCATCCACCTCCTCTCTGCCTTTTCCTCCTCTCTGCTCTGCCTACCTTTGCCTATAAAGCATATGTTCACTGTCGGCCATGGGCTGAATAATTGACTCTGTATGACATATCAGAATGTGTACATTGAGATTCAGCCCTCTGTCAATATACATGTATTGCAGAGAATGTAAGCTATTAAATATACTTTTGTGTTAAACAGTCCTGGACTCAAGGCTCAATTCATTTGGTATTAGATAAGCTGTGATATACATTACATATACATTTTAGCGGAAAGAATATATTTTATTCTCTATCAGCGACTTTCTCGACTTGCAGTTATCTTTGACATTGACAAACATGACGTGTGTTACTCCCGTGGCACAATTCAAACGTGATCAAAAAGGTAGCGTATCGCTGCATGTACCCGTAATACAATACTGTAATGTAATAATGGTTCTATTGAATCAGGGTTATGTACGCTTTACACTGTGAACTCTACAGATATTCATTCTTCTTCTTCTCTTCTTTTTTTTCAACTTTCAAACTATGTTGCAAATTTTAATGAGTACGATGATCTAAACAGTGTGTCGTTTTAGCTGGTAAATAAATACTGTATTAGCCAATGTGCCAAAGCTTACCACCTCATCCTTATTCATGAGTGTCTTAAAATGTATGAAATATGTACTCATGTGTATTAATATTTGTGTATGTATATGTATATTTTATTTAGTATATATTCTAGTATTTTTTAAATTACTTTCTCTCGCATAACTCTTAATGAATGATCCTCAACCTTCACTTTTATTGGGGTATTGTGTTTGTCTGTCCTGTATGTTGAGGAGTGACACAATAATAAAATGTTCTATCTATTGTTTACTGTCTGCATCATATACATACTATTACTAGATCAAATACCAAACTACACACAGCATGGCTGTAGGCCTAATGAGCCCTCTGGTGGCCATATTGGAGGCTCTCAGCTCTTGGCAGTGCCCACAGTTATACGATATAGAATCATTACTAGTAACAGTGACACTAATCGCAATACTAATACCACAATGATGCCCTCAGGCAGGTGGGACAGAACAGAAGTGTGAAATGCAGGACCTCTAGACTGAGGGACAGCTTTTATCCCCAGGCCATCAGACTGATCAACAGATCCAATCCACTGCCCCCACCCTGAATACAGGAAGCTTCAATCTGAATGCATTTCTCCATTGTTGAATGATGCCATTATTTAATTTGTGCAATCAATGAATTAGCCTCTTGCAGAATGCAGACAGACCCTCACCTTTAGCTTCTAGTTTCTCTGTGGTGCTGATGCACAGCTCCTTTTATCGTTCAAATAGAAAGTGCTCTGAGAACATTATCTGGCCTCCATAATGTTTATGAACATTTTGGAGTTTTTCAAGTGGGCCATAACTCAGAAAAGATTGGGAACTACTGCTTAGATAGTTTATCTACAAGTACGGTATAGTGTTTTTTTTGCTTGCTCAAACTGCCATATTATACAGGCACTCTGCTGTCCAGCTCAAATCCTCTTTCGCTTTGAAGGAGGAATACAGCCCTCTCTTCCATTCTGTCTATTATAGACACTTGAAGCGGTTGTTGGTCATAACTACATGTGAATGCTGAAGTGAGAGCGATACACACTTCCCTTTTCTTCTCCCCACATATAAATAAAGCTCCTGCATCATTGAACTTGGTTAGATGTGACACAACGTCTGCTCGGCAGCAGAGATGACCAAATAACAGTGTAACACATCAGGCTTGTCAAGGTCTGCATGTTGGCTCAGCTGAGGGACAGAGAAGAGACATGGAGGCTGTGATCGGACTGTTGATGATGGTGCTACTGGGAGTCTCTCATGGTGAGGAGGAGCTCTTTCACTATTCAACACATTCATATTCATGATTTAGATTGTGTGAATAAACTGTTTTGTGTTGAACCAGTAAGGCAGTAATCCATAGTCTTGAATGAATACAAGATCATTATTAGTTAATTATTGATCAAGCACAATCATGAGCAGTGACTCATTACAAAAGTAACATATTAGATGTAATATATTACTTGTATCAGTAACTGAGTAATATAACTTATTACCAACAGGATTTCAGTATACCAGTCACTTTATCAAGTAACACAAGTTACAAATTGAGTAATTTTTTTTTAAATCAAAGCACATATTTAAATAAAGATACAATCGTTTCCTAATCAAATTGTGTGTTTTTAAGCAAACATATTATACCAGTTACTTTATCGAGATGACAATAACAAAGGAAAAGGATAGCATTTAGAATTTTGGATTGTTTACACTGACTTCAAGACAGCTGAAATTATTTTTCGGGATGTTCGGGTCAGCGATGTCATTCTGCTACTGCTGTTATTTTGGTGAAAGTAATGCAAAAGTAGTGTAATAAGAAGTAATGAGTTACTCTACACAAACAGTAATATTGTAAAGTAACGTATTACTTTCAAATGAAAATAACTAGTAATATGTAGTATACATTTGGAAAGTAACTTGCCCAACACTGATCATGAGTATAGTCATGAGCTCACCTTCAGTGATGTTTACTGAAGCCGATTGAGTTTCTCTGGCTTGAAATGAGCCGATGTCCTCGAGAAATGCTCACTTGGGTGTCAATAAATTCCTTTACAATCTTCACTAGTTTTTAGTTTTAGTAGCAACAGTGTGCAGTAGGACTTCAGCAATTAATTTCACATTAGTATGCACTGAAATATTGTGCGTACAACTAGGGATGAAACGATAACTGGTTTTAATGATAAACGTGATAAAATTCCTTACAATAACCATACGTTTTGAAAAACATGGTAAATACTGTCCATCATCAACCAATTTTGGAAACCGTCTCCAAGATGCAAACGCACAGCCTTGGAGAAATGATTTCAGTGAGTGTATCAATCCTTTTTGGGTCTCAGTTTTCAATATAAAACTTGGTGAAATGATTTCTGTGAGTGTGTTAGTAGTGTTTGAACATTTTCAGCACATTTTAACAAACCATGATATTAATACTGATAACCGTGATCATTTTGGTCACTACAATCGGCAATTCTCTATACAGTGTATAGAGAATAAGTTTCAAGAACATATTAATGTCTCATATGGCCATGATGAGTACAGATCTATCACAGGAACTACCAAGGCAGACAGCGCTCTAACATGGACTGTTTGTCTGGACCTCAGCTCCTCTTCTCTTCCTGACTCTTCTGCACATTAGAGCTGCCTTATATTAAACCAAAGTCAGATTTTTCCACTATAACTATGACAACATGAATACTCATTGATTCCTCACAATATTGTCACAGTCAAAAAGAAAGAATCTTACGTCATTAAACTGTCAAAAATGCAACAGCAACAACAACAACAACAACAATAGTAGTAGTAGTAGTAGTAAAATGTATTCTTCCACCAAGCAATATAGTTTTTGAACAATAACTGAACAACTGATAGACCTACTACTGGTGATTTACAGTTAGCGTGTGAATATGTAAATTAACTGTCACAGTCACAGCTGTTTGTGTGGCTGCGTTGCCCAAGAATAACCTGTCTGCATACTGTGTGGTCTGAGAGTCACAGTTACATATATTATTGACAAATATCCCTAGAGTTCCATATTCAATACATTAATATGGCACATGCGTACCATCTTGCAGTGGTCATTAACATTGCTGCTGGCATTGTAAGAAAAGTGTACAGATTAGATTATAATATTTACTTTTTTTTGTCTTGTGTTTTTTCATTCCCAGGTGTGGAAACCTCCTGTGATGGGAGACAGAACAGGACGCAGTGTTACGCTGCTCTGGGAGGAACTGTGGTTATCCAGCTGGTCAATAACGCCACAGACCTCAGTTTGACATGGTCAAAAGATAAAACAACCACAAGTTCTCAGAGTGAAAAACAATACGGTTGTCAATCCTGAGTCAGCAGCAGATCCTCCTTCACTCTGAGAAATGGAACATTTAAGATAAGTAACCTCAGCTACAATGACGGTGCTGAATATACCCTTAATATTTTGGATTCAGATGGAAAGCCAACGGGAGAACGGAAACTAAACATGATCATACTAGGTAAATAATCACTTTAATGAATTGTTGGAGAGATTTGTAATAATGATATAAATAGACCACATATTCCAGTGTCTCATAGCCATTTGTCAATTTCCAGGAGAAAGTAGAAGGCATGAAGTGTCAGTTTGGGCCCATGGGGACAAACAATGTCTGTTAGTAATATAACTAATACTGCAATAATATGATGTGTGATTAATTATATAATGAGTGTCAATATAGTTGTACATTACTGTTAGAAAACGTTGTTAATCCAATGTTGGTGATTTTCATGTTTTCACTTTAATTGAAGTATTAGTGCCATCACCGTGGGTTGAGGTTTTTTCTTTTCTTATTTATACGTCTTGTGTTTTATGAAACCCTTTTAAAACCCACTGGATCAACTACAAAATGCATGGTGGTTAAGCTGAACACGGTTTTCACACAACAGTGATGACATACTGACTTACACCATACGACTCAAAGAAAATGCATTGACAAAAGATTCTGCCAATATCCAAACTCATCTGAGTCCATTTCCCTCAGTGCCTGTGTCTGCTGCCAAGCTGACTGATGAGTGTCTGTCCCAGGGAGAGGTGATGGTGACCTGCTCCTCTAAGGGGGACAGTCCTCAGTACAGCTGGACTCTGGACGGACACACACTGATGGACACAGAGCTCGTCTCTGGTGATGACATCACAAACACCATCACTCTCAAACCAGACGTGACGGGACGACTTGTCTGCTTGGTCAAGAATAACGCCAGTGAAGCCAATGCAAGCAAGACCATATCACGCTGTAAAGGTGAGCCAGAAGAACATATGAAAAAGTGATGTTGATGAACATGACACTGATGATTATGACGACGTACAGTACGTGCCTGCCTGTCATATTTGCCCACACAGGCTTCACGTTAGATAAGTGCATCTTATCCACTGGGACACGGGTAAAGGTAAAGGTAAAGGTAAAGTCCCACTGATTGTCACACAATGTGTGAAATTTGTTCTCCGCATTTGACCCATCCCCTGGGGGAGCGGTGAGCGGCAGCGTGCGCCGCGCTCGGGAATCACATGGTGATTTAACCCCCCAATTCCAACCCTTTGATGCTGAGTGCCAAGCAGGGAGGCAAATGGGTCCCATTTTTATAGTCTTTGGTATGACTCGGCCGGGGATCGAACTCACGACCTCCCAGTCTCAGGGCGGACACTCAGACCACAAGGCCACTGAGCTGGTAGAGCAGGCGGTGCTACTTCAAAGCAAAGGGCATCACTTTGTGTTGAAAAGTGTTGAGGACATTTCTTTTTTTTAAACGCTCTTCAACATATTAAGGTCAAACTGACATCGTAGGAGTTTGAGTTGAGGTCACCTCGAATGAGTCAACTGTGTTCTGCTTCTGACACCAGTGAGGTGACACATTTTCATTAGATGAGCGCTTGTGACATTGAACAGGGTGTGGAGACAGAGTGTGACATGAAGCTTGTGACATTGAACAGGGTGTTAAACAGGAGACAGAGTGTGACATGAAGCTTGTGACATTGAACAGGGTGTTAAACAGGAGACAGAGTGTGACATGAAACTCACACCGCTGCCTCCACAGTGGAAGCAGAAGACAATCAACAGGCTTCATTTATTTCGGATGGGAGACTGATATGGCGCATAGGGGATGTCACGATACTGTAATTTCTACTTCGATACCGATACCCGGGAAAATATCAATACTCCATACCATTTCCGATACCACGGGAAGGGGGGGATGACGACACATCGAGAGGCATAAAAATAAAGTTAGACAGATGGACGGACAGACGCACACTTCTCCATAATCTAGACCTGATCACACTTTGAACTGAGACAGCAGATTAGCCCTGATCTAGCCATCAGAACACGTTTAGCTTGTTGAAGCAACAGATGATGATAGGGAGGGAGGAATCAGTGATTTTTCATTAAAAGAAAGCACTGATGGTATCAAAACTGTTGCAAATGAGTATTGTATCCGTTTCGAATTTTTAGTATTGATACTTATCGATACTATTCGATACTATCGATCGATACTTTTGACAACCCTAATGGCGCATCAAAAGGGCGTAGCCTCCTAGGCTACTACATTTTAAAAAGCGATGGTGACAAAATCGGCCGTTTTTGAAAGTGGTGAGGAGACATGTCTGTCGCTACTAGCCTGGTTAAAACCATCCGGCTCCGTGGCGTGAACTCACATTGTGTTTGGTTTCGTGGATCACAATCACAATTCATTTTCCTTTCATATCTGTCTCTTTGCATCTCCTGGCAGCACATTTAGCGATCAGGCTAACTCAGTATGTGATCTCTTGTCATTTGAACAGGAGGACACATCGCGCCCATCGCTGCTTCTCTGTCTGTGCTGATCATTGTCTTAGTGGTTGTGGTGGGAGTCTGCTATGTTCTGATGAAAAAGAAGAAGGAGGAAGTAACCACAAGGAAGGAACAAGGTCCAAAAAAGCACCTGTTTGGTAACACTGTAGATTACAGCCCACAACGTACATCTTATTTACTCCGGAGTTACGGGCTGCAGTTTATAGTAACCCACATGTGCTGAGTGTCTGAACACATTCAGCACCTTTTCCTGCTGTCACTGAACCTTTGTGATCAGGCCATGTTTCATGTGACATGTTTTAGCCTGACTGACCTCCGTTCCTCCTCTCCACAGAGAGTGAAGACGTGACCTATGGTGACATCCAGATCGTGCAGCGCCAGGGGAGGTCACGGAAGGAAAAGGCCCACATGGAGGTGGAGTACGGGGAGGTCGAGGTGTCGAGGGGCCGCAGGAAGCCAGCCGAGGCCCAGGCGGAGGTGGAGTACGGGGAGGTGAAAGTGTTGGAGGGGCGCAGGAAGCCAGCCAAGACCCAGGCGGAGGTGGTGGTGTACGGGGAGGTGAAGGTGTTGGAGGGGCGCAGGAAGCCAGCCGAGGCCCAGGCGGAGGTGGAGTACGGGGAGGTGAAAGTGTCAGGGGGACGCAGGCAACCCACAGTGGCGCAGTCAGAGGTGGAGTACGGCCAGGTCAAGGTTTCAGTTCATTAAAAAACCTGAGGGTTACAAACTGCGTACTTATTATTGCCTATTTAAAAGTGCTTTTGATACAGAGCCATAATATGTACAATTTATCTTAGTACATAGTGCCTTTGCTAAATTCAGATATGGAGTTGCCCCTTTAGAAACTGAAGCTACACAAACACCCGAGCCGATAGGCAGTTCTGTACCTATGTAATAATAATGTATATATAATGTAATAATGTAATAATGTAACAATTGTTCTATTGAATCAGAAGCCTATGTACTCTTAGACTGTGAACGCTACAGATATTCGTTCAGATTTCCTTTCAAACCAGGAGGATTTTAAATAAATTGTGTGTAGTTTTAGCTGGTAAATGCCAATATGCCAAAGCTTATCACCTTGTCCTTATTCATCAGTGTCAGTACATTTTATGAAATATGTACTTATGTGTGTTTATATTTGTGTGTAAATATATATATAGTTTTTAGGATATATTCTAGTATTTTTTTATGACTCTCATAACTCTTAATGATTCTCTCATAACTCTTAATGAGTGGTTCTCTATTGGGTTATTGTGTTTGTCTGTCTTGTATGATGAAGAGTAACAATAATAAAATTATCTATATCTATCCATCCATCATCCATCTATCTATCGTTTATTTAATCATATACATACTAAATCAAATACCGTAATACACACTCACACCTCTGGGCAATTTAGAGTACCGGTAATCAGTTGGCTACCTGTCCATGTCTTAGGAGTGTGGGAGGACACTGGCACAACCAGAGGAGACCCATGGCACGGATAGGATTAACACTAATTGCAATACTAATAATACCACAAAATATATATATAAAATATATCGGCCTACTTCAATTAAGATTGATTGGTTGGTATGGAAAAGGTCCCATCATAATATACAGGCGCTTGAAGTCTCAGCTGTCTGTCTGGCTCAAATCCTCTTTTGTTTGAAGGAAGAATACAGCCGGCTCCTCTATTCAGTCTATTATACACTGACTGACTCGTAGGCAGTTGGTCATTAGGCCAGCCTGTGAATGCTGAAGTGAGACTGATAAAACACTTCCTGTTTCTTCTGAAGGCAAAGTTGCGGGTATAAGACACAACTTGAAGCTGCTCTGTTGACAATAAATTAGACACTGATTTTGTGCACTTCGCCATACATTACAGCTTTTAACAACCACGAGTTGGTAGGCTAACTTTGAGTCAACGTGAGACTGTCAGCCTGCTTCTCACGGTCAGTGAGTCCACTCAAAACAATAGAGGTAGTGTGGACAATAGATGCAAACGAAGTGCAGCTCCCTAAAAAAGCGGGCTAATGTAGACATAGCCTCAGACAAGTAGCATTTTGATACTTGGCCCGGCCTCGGCCGGCCAAGTAAAGGTGGGGATTTGTATAAGTAAATAATAGGGGATATCTGCAACTACAAATTGAAACACAGGAGAGAAACTAGACCTCAAACCACAGATATTGAGTTATTAAGGTACAAAAGTACTGAGATATGAACAGAAGTTTTAAAAATGTCTTTCTCTCTGCTCTCTACTCCAGCACAGAGACATGAGAGGTTCAAGCTGTTGAGGGTGGTTGGTGATAGTCACCACTGCCGGCTGGGTCTAACCAGAGAGAGTCCATTATAGAGGTGCGTCACCGCAGGCTCCGCTAATTCTAACTAATGTTACTAGCAAGTCTCATAAATGGTCACCAGAGCTCTGGTGGTCACAAGTGTTGCAAGATGACTGTGCGTTTCACAAACTCCACAGAAACCAAACCACGCACATAAATACAAAGCTTCCCCTTATTAACTCAATATAGTTGCAACTAAGATATTCGATTAAAAAATAATTTTCCCAACCAGATTTAGCTACTATATCAACAAACTTCACATGTAGCTTTAGCTAATCGCTCCCTGCCAATGTGAGTTCCTGTTGCCAAATCTCATGCGTGTGCTGCAGAGACAGAGGTCTTGAACAATTTTAATTTTCTCCTGATCTGTCTGTCTGAAAAATGCCATTTTAGTGTCAGAATGTTCAGAAGATATGTGGCTTAGGTAAGTGGGCCGAATAATGACTTTGAAGACTATGGGAGCGTCATAATCTGAGATCACGTTCACTTTTCCCATTGACTAATACACTTTTTCCTTCCAAAAACACTGCTATGTGCATTTTGGATTGATATTTCATTGTGTGGTGAGTCCCCGAAGCACAACATGTATTTCAGCGCCGTGAGATGTGTGTTTTAGTGGATTTTTAACAGCGGTTTCCTTGCCCTCCATTCTATGGCGATAATTACTGGTACTAACTTCACTACTGTAGCTCACTGTATACTGCAGGGGGTATCTTGGCTATGTGGGGGGGATGCGGCAAATGAGCTAAACTTAAAAAACCAGTTGACCATCCAATCAGAGTGATTTCTCTCACCGACGGCCCAGACACTGCCGACGCCCTGTCTTCAGCTCTGTCTGTCAGGGCCCAGGCATTTAAGACAGAAGTACTAGGAAAAGAAGAAGTAGGCTGTTTTCTTTCACACCACAAACGAACCGCGCTAGAGTTCACTTGCAAACAAACCGAGACCCACGTTTTCAAGCGGACCAGAGGGGGTCATGCCTATGTTCCCCGGGTTCTATGTTCCCCGCTCCCGAAAAAGGGTCCTATGTTCCCCCCGGGTCCTATGTTCCCCGCTCGTATGCGTGAAGTCGACGAGTGCAAACCGCAATATCTCGAGGTTGTGAGACTTCATTGATGGACTGCATGAGGGAAAGCTCGAGTCTATAGGCTCAGATATATGCACACATTCAGCAGCAGGAGCAGCAACATGCTATCCATAATATTACATTTTTCAGAGAGAGAGAGAGATCAATATTTGCAACATTGACGCAGCACAAATCGCCTCTGCCTATATAACCCACAGACATGCACAAGTTCTGTAAAGCCATTAAAATAAATTGTTTAATTTCGCTTGATATGTAGCCTAGCCCCAGGCTATTATATTTTGGTATTCAAAGTAGTAAGTAAGAACTGGTGATAAACTGCCACCTTTTAGCTGTCGGTGATTTATCCGCTAAAGAAAGCCATTAAAGCAGGCCTATTTGTTTTCGTTGCCTATAAGTCCACATGCTCTATTAATGAAATAAAAAATATATAATGTAAAAAAACATTGGGAAACATATCAAGTGAAATTAAACAATTTATTTGAATGGCTTTACAGAACTTGTGCATGTCTGTGGGTTATATAGGCAGAGGCGATTTGTGCTGCGTGAATGTTGCAAATATTGATCTCTCTCTCTCTCTCTCTGAAAAATTTAATATTATGGATAGCATATTGCTGCTGCTGCCGCCGCGCAGTCACCGACTTGTAATTTATTTTTACTGTCGGACTCGAATGTGTGCATATATCTGAGCCTATAGACTTGAGCTTTCCCTCATGCAGTCTGTCAATGAAGTCTCACAACCTCGAGATATTGCGGTTTGCACTCGCCGAATTTACGCATACGAGCGGGGAACATAGGACCCGGGGAACATAGAACCCTTTTTAGCAGGAGCGGGGAACATAGAACCCGGGGGAACATAGGACCCTTTTTAGCAGGAGCGGGGAACATAGGACCCGGGGAACATAGGACCCTTTTTCAGGAGCGGGGAACATAGGACCCGGGGAACATAGAACCCTTTTTAGCAGGAGCGGGGAACATAGAACCCGGGGAACATAGGACCCTTTTTAGCAGGAGCGGGGAACATAGGACGCGGGGAACATAGGACCCTTTTTCAGGAAAATTGTCAAGTTAACGTAAACGTTGACGAGCTAGAAACGCTGCCCTTCCTGTCTAGGGCGGGCTCTAGGCCGGAACCAGGTAGGGTGACAAAATCAATTGTGAACGGATTGGAAGCCAGGCTCTTTCTCGCCGAGAAGAGCCTGGTGACGCGAGGTTACTCCCGACCAGAGTTCGCTTGTTTGTTCCGTAACAGAGTTCGTTTGCGCTTTCACGCCACCCCAAACGAAGCGCATAATCCGAGGAAACTAACTCTGGCGCGGTTAAGCGGACCAAACAGCTTATGTGAAAGCGACCTGAGTATCACATGAGACAAGCTACCTTCTTGTGCTTGCTAGCAGTAGTAGCACTATGCGCCAAGTCGGTCTCCCGTTCAATTCCAGCATCTTATTTGCATCTCAGATTAGAGCAGACCAAACTTTATATTAATTCCCATTGATTGGCATAATGACAGCTTGTTAAATAGTATTAAAAACAAACAAATTACCTTGCTCTTGCTCTCGCCTCTTCAACTTGAATTCTTCCAGGCTGCTGCCAGGTCGACCAGCTTTGTGGCGAACTGTGTTTAACCTCCACATTTTGTTCGCATGCAATTTAGGTACTTAACTTAACATTGTTGGTTATATATTCATAGTGCACTTCGGATAGTTCACCCTGCTTTACCAAGCATGGCCAAGGTTTTGAGCACGACTTGTTGACATCACATCCATGGTGGTTGCCATTTTGAATTTCTTCTTTGGTTCCTGTAGCGGTCTCCACTTGGTGACGTTACTGCAGCGACACCTAGCCTTTGACCTAGCGAACGGCTTCTTCTTCTTCTTCTTCTTCTGATAGCTTTCCGGCAGACTAGATGCCTTACGGCACATTGCTGCCTCTCACTGATCAGAAATATTACTGTTTATGGTGTGTGGGATTCAGCAGGCTCTTCATTGATACAGTCTTTGTGCCCAGGCTTCTAGCGAACGGCTGTGTTCTTCTTCTTTAATACCCAGTTAAATTCGAATACATCCCATGCTGTTGTGTAATCTGTATGCCTTGAAGATCACAATATAGACAGTTTTAACTTGACAACAATAAGAACCGTCACAACGCACCTGAATATCCGGTTTACTTCCTGTATACATAGCTGAGCACAGGCTGATATTCGGCTCATATTAAATGTTAACGTTAGGCCGTGTCTCCGACAGATACATTAACAAGGTAGCCTATTTCGGTCTTTATGTCTTGTAGTAGTTAGTAGTAGTAGTTGTTGTTGTTGTTGTTGTTGATAGTTGCCATAACAACCACCCCTGTCGGAAAGACGTGCACATGCTGGGTAGGAAGCGTTGTTGTCCCGGAGGCGATATTTTTTTTCGGATGATGGCGAAGGCTATGCGAAGGCATAACCCGCCCCTCTCTGCCTCTGATTGGCCTAGCGTCAAACTTCCATCCAAACACATTCGCTTGGCTATCCTGCATTACATCTCTTTCTACAGTCTGTGGTCAGACCGTCAGACTCAGTGGGTCAGACAGACATACAGCAGTTACGCTTGCTAGCCTGCATGAAAGACGCCAGTGTGTTTATGTTTTTAATATAGTCATATCTATGGTTTATAACGCTGCCACTAATCAGAGGCAGAGAGGGCCAGGGGCGGGTTATGCCTTCGCCATCATCCGAAAAAAAAAATCGCTTCCGGTAAGCTAGCTAGCTAGCTAATGTTAGCTGCTGGTTGGTTGGCTAACTAGCGAATGTTAGCCGTTAGCTAACGTTAACTAGACAAACACAGACATGCAGAGCTCCAAAAACAGAGCAATTCGTGATTTTGTTACTGTAGTTTCCGCAGAGTAACGTCCATGTACCTTTATGGATTGCACGGGGTTGGTATTGTAAAGGGATCTGACGGATAGTGCAGTAACAGTCAGCAGCTATGACGCGTGATTTCTAACCCCACATAAGATAGGCAATAACCACGCCCTGTGCCCGCCTACGCAGCAGTCAAGCGCCGGGATTGGCCGGAGCAAGTCTTTTGTGTTTTTCTAATCCAGCTATGACAGCACCAGCCAGTCGGGGGGAGGAAGTCCATATATGGTCCATCCGGTCATGGGGCACAGGACATTACGTCATCACAGGATAACGCGATTGGCTGGCTCTGTTCAAATCTGAGCCAGCCAATCGCGTTGTCCTGCCTGTTTGGGAACGTGTATAAAAGGCGACCGCAGAGAGGCTGCTGGAGAGAACTAACGAACTGCTGGAGAGGAGGGGAGGGGGAGAGAAGAGGAGTGGAGGGGGGAGAGGAGAATAGGAGGTGAGAGAAGAGGAGAGGGGGACAGAAGAGGAGAGAGGAGGGGGAGAGAAGGGGAGGAGGCGAGGAGAGGGCCGCCAGCGGCACCACCCCACTGGGCACAGACACAGTAAGGCGCGTGCGGGGGAGGGGCACTGCCATCCCTCTGGGCGGCCCTGGTAGTGGAAGCGATCATCTTGCTCTATAATGACCAGAATGGGTGTTGTTCAAACTGAACATTTATTTCTTCAACATGCTGCAGCAGAAAGGGAGATAAGCAGGCGAGAGCAGCCGAGTGCAGTCAGCCAATTAGAGGCAGAGAGGGGCGGGTCATGCCTTCGCCATCATGGGAAAAAAAAGATCGCGTCCCGGAGCTAGCCTGAGAGGCTAATAAAAGCTACATGTTAGAGTAAGCTGACTATCAGTACATTATTGCACGCATAGGCCTATCTTTACATTTAAACGTTTACATAGCAAAAATAGAAATAGAAGTAGGCTATGTCAGTGTTTTCCCCTGAATAGCTGAGAAAGTGGACACTGTCAATAGTTAGCACTGTGAAGCTGATACAATTCAGGTGGTGGTAATGCAACATTTGTGGGGTTGCAGCTGGTGAAAACCGTCTATAATGTGAGTGAAAGGTTGAGAATAAGAAGGGATTTATTGGCTTTTTGTTTACTGCAAATACAAAAATATAAACTACAAGAGTATGACATCAATACAAAATAGGACAAAGATCAATATCACCTCAATTGTCACTAGCAATAACGTACATACAGCCTGTCATTAACAGTGACCCTTTTTTCTTTTTTTGTCCCACCATCCCTCCCTTCCACCCTTCATCCTACCCTAGTGATAAAACTAATCCCATTGGAATCTGTGGATTCTCAGCTTTTATTTGACATCTTATTGGACTCAGTGGTGGAAACAAACAGCAAAAAATCCAACCATTACCACGACCACTGTGGCAGTACTGCAGCGGTAGTGCCCTTGAAAACTATTAACATATTAACACTATTAACAAAGAGAGAAACATGAAATATTTTAACAATCATCCTTAGGGCTCTATACAATGATATTACAGAAACAACTCCACCCCGGAGGCTCTAAGCGGGCTCTGACAGGGCGGAGCCTGGAAGCTCTAAGCGGGCTCTGATAGGGCGGAGCCTGGAAGCTCTAAGCGGGCTTTCACAGGGCATGATGAGGTCACTCTGCGAGGCTTGGTGTGGCAGATCTGGTAGCAGCTCTGGGTCTGTCCATCCTCCTGCTCTTCGTACGCACTGACACACAGGTCCAGCCAGGGCCGCTCAGCTGGGGACAAACAACACCTTAGAGATTAACAATTAATAGAAAATGTTATTATAATAATAAATAACGCAATGTGAACATGAATGAATTTCCAAAATCCCAGAATCTGCAGTTAATTTTTTGGTCCAAACTGGATTTGTGAACAAGGAGTTACAGAATCAAATAATTTCATCAGACTCAAACTCAGTAAATCCTGCCCACTCATATCTATTTTGTTTTATTTAATTAATATTTAAATTTCTTTAAACAATTTTTTAAGTTCTAAAATATTTATGACAAGAAAAACAAGAAGTGATGATAAGAATCTAGTCTTCTCTTGCTTTTCAATTTTGCTTCTTCTGGCCATGCTACTATACACAGATTTCTGTGGTATATTTTGTGTACATTATTAAGTTTGTGAACCCGTGACTTACAGGATTCGAGTACTTTTTCAACCACCGGATATAGGATGTGTATGATCATAGAATGTTTTGACAGATCACATATACCCATATCTAGATAGAATAGGAAAAAACAGTAGATAAACTGGTTGATGGATTTGACGGACATACCCAAACTGCTTCCTGGAGGGCAGAGGGAGTCCATGGTGTGACGGATGCTGTCCTGAGCCTCCTGATTGGCTGCTGCGTCCTCCGCCGACACAGAAAAGAATGATTCCTAATGAAACACACAAACCATTTTATGACTATGATGTTTGGTTTTATTTGATTGTTAAAGGATCATTTCTGCATTTTTCAATCTGGACCCTATTTCCATATTTTTTCATGTATAACTCTCTCTCGTAACGGGGACAAGCCCGTCTTTTATTGTCACACGAATACCACAACGGCCACAACACACTCATGCTGACAGTGGCCGGTGAAAAGTGTCCTCTGCATTTAACCCATCCAGGCATGTCCTTTCCTCCGGGGGGCAGGCCAGGAGCAGTGGTCGCTTTCTCGTACAGCGCCCGGGGACCAACTTCGGATGTTGTCGTCACTGGTCGGATGACGATGATGATCTGATCTTCTGCATGTTTTTAGTGGGGGGGTTATATACGGAGGAACCCCCTGGGGGAGCACGGGGAGAACATGCAAACTCCACACAGAGAGAAAGGCCCTTACGACGAGATACCCCACCTGGGCAGTAGGCACTGAAGATATGGGGGGGAACACAACCACAGCGCCCACAGTGTCCCAGGTGAGAATCGAACTCAGGACCTTCTGACTGTGAGGCGACAGCTCTACCACTGAGCCACCGTGCCCCCACTAAAATGTGAATAGAAATCTTTGAAATGTATGCAGTATTGACTAAAGCCTGGATTATGCTTGACGCTTTGGCCGGCCGCACGGAAATGAGAGACACGGAATCCGACGAGGAAACGTGTGGAGCTTGTATACTCTGTGTGGGTTTCTGCAGGCGGAATTGAGCGCGAGTCTTGAAAACTCCACTTTGTCCGCCCGTCCGCGTAGTTACAAAATTCGGCGTGCGCACGGCCGGTCGAAAACCGTCCGCGCGGAGGGGCGTGTCTGCTGATTTGACATCAATTTTCCGCGCGGACACTCGCGTTCCTCGCTGATGCGGAAAGCATAATGAGACCTTAAGATCACTTCAGTTGGCAGCCGCTTTTCCCACATGCCCCTACACTAAACAAGCTGATAGCTTCCATCAGGCGTAACCCAAGTCTCCACAAGCCCTGAGATACCAAGTTGACTTGAAAATACATCATTTACACCCTGTTTTTAGCTGAAATCTGCACTGTAGCCAGGTGCTCGAGGAATAATTTGAGCACTTCCAGCTGCAGATATGGCTATATTTAATTTAATTTAATTATTTTCATTATTACATTTATTAAGTTGCAATTGTGCAACTTTAGATGTTGAGATTCAACAAATTTAAACTACGTTTTGCGCTGTGGACCGACAAATTGTTTTGGAGATGGTGTTGGGTTTTCCTTCATGTTGATATCTGTGAACTCACAGCGTCTCTCCAGAGGTAAACCTCCATAGTGTCTGTGGCGTCCTGGAGCTCCAGCTTCATCAGCATGCAGAACTGCAGCAGCCTAACACCCAGAGCTGCACACAGAGAGAGGGGGGGAACATTAAAGGCCCAATTATACTCTACGTTAAAGGCGGAGACGGACAGAGCCCTCTGTCCGTACTCTGCGTTCATTTCGTGCGTTTTCTGTCCGTCATCTGAAAGCTTATGGATACGCATGAAACGGAGCAAAAGCACATACAGACTCATACATTTGACTCTCTACTGCCCACTGGTGAATGCTTCTTAACATGATACCAACGTAAAAGACACATGGAAGTATGTGGGCAGTGACGATTACACTGTACGGTGTAATCGTAACGGAACGGACGCATCTATTTACGTATGAAAATGTAGTATAAATGACCCATAAAGAGGCAGCCTGACGCCCAGAGCTGCACATGGGGGAAGACATTAAAGGGGCAGCCCAACACCCAGAGCTGCACACAGCATGTCTTCATGTTTTCCATGCATGTTTTCCTGCACCGAGAGCTCCGCAGTTTATTCCAGCACTTACGTGTTATTCTGGACGCGGAAGTGAACAGATGTTGCTCGAGGGTGGCTGTTATTGTTACTGTTTATTTTTGCTGTATGCGCACATCCACCGAGAATCACATCGAGAGCCTTAATGGGCGCTAATGACCCATACCAGCTGTCGGGGGCGGAGCTTCTGCAGGCAGTCAAACGTGGATTACTCAAAAACATATACCGAAGGTAAGCATTGATCATCTGATTTATATTACTGAGATTATAATGATATACAAAGCGAGTTGGAAATTGGCCAAGCCTTCCTTTAAAGGGGAGAACACCCAGAACTGCACACAGAGCGGAGTGGAGGAGGGAACATTAAAGGTAGCGATGCTCCCATCGATCGGACGCCGATATCAATCGGCCGATATTGGCTCAATCGGCTTTGATCGGAGTCCTCCGATCAAAAAGCAAATCAAAGGGGGCCGATCAGATGCATGTGAGACAATTAACTATGCCCCTAAAATGACTTCACTCCTCTCTCTCCCTCCGTCAGCGTAGACACACACACACACACACACACACACACACACACACACACGTCACACCTTTTCCTGGGGTGTGACAAACTCTAAACACATACCGTATTTATTTTTGGTTTCCAGGGATGTTTTGAGCCCAGCGAACATGGTTACAGAAGCAGGCTTATAAAGTAGCTAACAGCTAGCTAGCTAGTTCACATACATCAGATCGACAATACGTCATTTTGTAGTACATTACATTACATTACATTACGTCATTTGGCAGACGCTTTTATCTAAAGCGACTTACAATAACACACTTTTTGTCAGCAATAGAGCAATCAACTATGGAGCACAGTCTATGACAACTACACATTCTGAAGGAACAGTGGTACGAGTTTAGTTTAGGATTTTTTTTTTTTTATTATTATTATTATTATTATTTTTTTTATTAATAGAAAGAGAGAGAAAGAAGTCAGGTAGGCCGGCCAGGAGCATGTTGCAGTAGTCCAGGCGAGAGATGATAAGTGACTGGACCAGGAGTTGAGTCGCTTCTCTTGTGAGGAAGGGACGGATTTTGCGGATGTTGTAGAGGGAGAACCTACAGGAGCGTGCTGTCGCAGCTATGTTGGCTGAGCAAGACAGCTGGTTGTCGAGGATCACCCCAAGGTTCTTAGCTGTTTGGGAGGGAAGTACAGTGGTGTTGTCGATGGAGATGGAGAGATCTGCGAGAGGACAGTATTTCCCTGGGAGGAAGAGTAGCTCTGTCTTACCAAGGTTGAGCTTGAGGTGGTGGGCAGACATCCAGTCGCCAATGTCCTTGAGACATGCAGAGATGCGAGCCTCGATTTGAGTGTCGGAGGGGGGGAAGGAAAGGAAAAGCTGGGTGTCATCAGCATAGCAGTGATAAGAGAAGCCATGAGAAGAGATCACAAAGGCAAGAGATCTGATATAGAGAAGGAAAAGGGGCCCAGGACTGAGCCCTGGGGTACACCGGTGGTAAGAGGGCAGGATCTGGAGACGGACCCTCTCCATAAGACCTGGTATGAGCGGTTCGAGAGATAGGAAGCAAACCAGGAGAGTGCAGAACCTGAAATGCCGAGGTCAGACAGAGTGGAAAGAAGGATTTGGTGATTGACTGTATCGAAGGCAGCAGACAGGTCAAGGAGGACAAGGACAGAGGAGAGGGATGAGGCCTTAGCAGTGTGAAGGGCCTCTGTGACAGCAAGAAGAGCTGTCTCAGTGGAGTGAGAAGCCTTGAAACCGGACTGCAGAGGGTCCAAGAGGTCATTCTGGGAGAGATAGAGAGAAAGTTGTTTGGACGCTGCTCGTTCGAGGGTTTTGGAAAGGAATGAGAGAAGAGAGACAGGTCTGTAGTCCTGAATAGCAGTAGGGTCAAGGGAGGGTTTCTTAAGCAGAGGCTTGACTCTTGCAGTCTTTAGAGCAGGCGGAACAAGACCAGAGGACAGAGAGGAGTTTATGAAGGTAGTGAGGAAGGGAGATATGTCCGGTGAGATGGTTTGGAGGAGAGAGGAAGGGATGGGATCGAGGGGGCAGTAAGTGGCTCGGTTCGAGCTGATGAGTTTAAGCACCTCATCGGGAGAGAGGGGGGAGAAGGAAGGAAATCCAGGGACCAGGGGCCGAGGAGCAGAATTGGAGTCGGGAGTGTTAGTGAGGGTGGCTGGAGGATGGAAGGAGGAGCTGATGTCATCCACCTTTTTAGTAAAGAAGGTTACAAAATCATCAGCAGAGAGGGAGGAGGGAGGGGGAGGGGAGGGAGGGTTGAGGAGCGTAGAGAAGGTGGAGAACAGTTTACTGGGGTTGGATGCAGAGGACTGGATTTCAGAGATGAAGAAGGAGGTTTTTGCTTTGGAGACAGCAGAGGTGAAGTTGGAGTGGATAAGATGGTAGGAAAAGAGGTCTTCAGGGTGATGTGATTTTCTCCATTTTCTCTCAGCTGCCCGAAGCTCTGTTCGATGAGTTCGCAGAGTTTCGGTTAGCCAGGGAGCAGGGGGAGAGGATCGGGCAGGTTTAGTGGTGAGTGGGCAGAGAGAATCAAGAGCAGAGGAGAGAGAGGATAGAAGAGCGGTGGAAGCCTCGTCAGTGGACAGGAGAGCAGGCTCTCATAACCACGCCACCTTTAGGGGGAACCTCGCCATGGGAAGACTGTACAAAAGCTGAAAACACCTCAAACAAACTATTATATTTAAAACGGTTTAAATTAATATCGATATGCCAAAGAGTTGCTGTGTTGTTGGTTTCACTGACAATAAATCAAAACACCCGGATCTGCAATGGCAAACACAGGTGCAACCGAAACATTCATGATGGCCCCCAGCACTGGAACACCTAAATGGATTGGAAGTTATAAACCCTCATTAATGTTTTGGTTGCACCTGTGTTTACCCTGAATTTATTTGAGACACAAAATGCTGCTGTGAAAAGGGTAAATTGGGCGAATAATTTGCCTGCATTCTGTATTTTCCTAAGGTTAATTTGTGTCGCCCCGTGTGTTTAACGGCCTTAACTTTCATGTTTCCACTCTTTCATTTTCACTCCCTCCCCTTACCCTCTGCGACGATCTTCTGGTCTATCACCTCCGCTCCTTCAGCAGCACATGGCTCCCTCATGCGCACATCAGAGCACTGCTTACACCTGAAAAAACACACCGAAACA
This sequence comes from Poromitra crassiceps, assembly GCF_964638095.1. NCBI lineage: Eukaryota > Metazoa > Chordata > Actinopteri > Beryciformes > Melamphaidae > Poromitra > Poromitra crassiceps. Next base: position 45,320,945 of record NC_139634.1, on the reverse strand, counting down.
TGATACATCATAGAACAGAGCAGAATAGAATATCGATAGTGAAAGGGTTTCCATTAGCCAATAATCCCCTCTCAGCCCACTTTGAATTGTAATAGGCTCAAATTAAATCTCCACACATCTCCTCCTTTTAAATAGCCAGCATAAGTGAATATTTTTATGACGTGTATGTTATATAGCCAACCTTATGTGATGAACAAACAACTGTTACATTTACAATGAGGATGTACATGCATTTCTCAAGCCCGAAGCTTGCATTTTGGGTCGTTTCGTTTGATTGACTGGTCATAGAAACATGGTTTGATTGGCTGGTCATAGAAACATGGTTGGCACAGGGAATTTATGGAAATCTCGAGATTAGCCTGCTATCAATTAACTAATTAATACGGATCAATATCAAATATAAATGGTGGTGAACGACGAGAGACGATACTTATTTTTATCCTGTTTGAATTGTGCCATGAAGTCCACATGTACATTTAGTCAATTTAAAAGATAACTTTGCAAGTCAAGAAAGTCGCAGCTTGTCGTAAAACTTGAAACGTAACGTTTAGTTTTGTATGAAACCGCTCAATCAACTACATCTCTTGTCTCACACAATATACGTCACACCAACACCAACATGGCCTGGCGGGAGAACAAGTTATGACGTCACGTGACTGGTTGTGTGTGACAGTCTTTCTGATTTATAACTTATAGTGCAACAGTTTTACGACATACTGTGACTTTCTGGACTTGCAAAGTTATCTTTTAAATTGACAAACATCATACTGTATGTGTACTTCATGGCAGAATTCAAACGGGATAAAAAAATGATTTTCTCTCGCCATTCACTACTTTTTTCCCTTTTTTTTGCAGCTGGTTCACATAAGGCCCGACCGGCATGGGAGGGATTTTGGCTGTTTATATGAGAGAAACCAAAAGAGAGCGGCGTCTGACCCGTAGTATCGCTTCCTGCCCCGGAACAGGAAGGGGGCGGACAGATCCAGGAGTGCCATGCTGCCCCCTGTTGGCCGCACCGGGACGATGTTCTGGTAGCCGGCTGCCAGGAGACACGTTTCCTCTAGGGTCGAACCTGCAAGAGACCAAAACACACCCGCAACCGTGGGGAAGAACAGGGGGAATTTACCAGTGGTTTAATGTAACAAAGTAATATGGATATAACCCCGGTTTCATAAAAGGCGAGGAGAACCTCACCAGACTATCCTTTTTGACCAGGGCGGATCGAGAAGCGGTCTTGTCAATCTGAAGATGCACACCCCCTGCTTGGGCATATATAGGGGCACCGAGGTGCAGAGGGTACCCCTCTTTTTTGCTCACCCCATTGTGTTTCCCAACGGTGTAGATCATTGTCTTCTGTGAATCTTGCGGAGGCAAGATACCCCCCCATTTGCCAGGTCCTCCTCACCTTTTATAAAAACCGGGGTTATATCCATAACCTCAACTTGATAGTATTTTCTATCCATTTATTTATTTACATGTATATATTTTTTCCGATTCCCCCCCATTTTCTTCCTAATTGTACTTGGCCAATTTCCCCCCGTGCTGCTCCGGTCGCTGCTCCACCCCCGTCCGATCTGGGGAGAGCCATAGACTAGCACCATGCTTCCTCTGACACATGCGCAGTTGCCCGCCGCTTCTTTTCACCTGACAGCGGGGGGCTTCACCGGCAGAACGTAGCACGTGGGAGGATCACGCTATTCCCACCAGTTCCCTTTCGCCTCGAACAGGCGCGAGTGCAGCGACCAGGACACATACCCCTAATCCGGCTTCCCACCTGCAGACACAGCCTAACCCTAACCCTAACCAGACACAACCAATCCTGTATGGATGCCAGACTAAGCCGGAGGTAACACGAGGGTGCAAACCTGCGACCCTCATGTTGGTAGGCAGGGAATCTACCGCTACACTGGTAATTAAAAGGGGAAAAAGTGAGATTTTGAGTGCTAGGAACTAGCAATGATTTTGCCCTTGCACTGGGCGCAAGATATAGCCCCATGTGTTTTGATACTTCCATGATGTTTACTGCATATACTGTAGCACACCCAAGTCCTTCCTAATGAAAGAAGCAAGGAAATCTTGTTTGACACAAGATGGAACCTTTAAATTTCCCAAAGGACACAGAATCACATTGGGTTAGATTCTCACCCCTCAGGAAGATGAACTCCACCTTCTTGCCTTGGTCAATATTAGTGGATAGGTACAGGGTGAGAGTTCGGCCGGGGGAGACCTCCACCTGATCGGACCACTTGCACGGGTGACTGCAGGGTCCCAGGTCCCCGGACGCCTCCGAGAACAGGCGGGCCACCGCCTCATCATCTGGGACATCCTGCCTGACGCCGCAAACACACAGAGGGAAATCACAGACGGGAAGCCGCACCAGAGAAACCACGCTCTAGTACAGTACAGCTGCAAACTAACGATTATTTTCATTCACGATTAATCTGTTCATTATTTTCTCGCCGAATCGGTTAGTCGTTTTGTCTATGAAATGTCACAAAATGGTGAAAAATGTCAATCACTTTTTCCCCAAAGCCCAGGATGACATCCTTGAAGTCTTCTTTTGTCCTGACCAACAATCCACAACCCAAAGACCACACTTAAGAAGCTGGAAGCAGAGCATTTTAGTATTTTGTACTCAAAAATGTGTCTAAATGATTAATCGAAAGTAAAAAATAGTTGCTGATTAATTTTCTGTTGATCGAGAAAGGAAAATACAAAAATGCGGCACAAGAAAGCTCAGCAGGCCAAAGTTAAACAAGCAAAGAGAAAATGGAGCTTCTTGGATACAAATTTTAATTACGAAGTAAAGTGTACCAGATACACCACCTCCCAGAATCCCTGTGACACTTCAGTACTTCAGTACTCCAGTACTTCAGTACGCCCCCTGGTCAATAAAATCAGAAGATGCCTGCTGAATCACTGGAGAGTACTACAAGTGCATGGCAGCTTCACAGACCCCCCCAGGATTGCCTTCACACGCAACCCCAGTATTAGAGACAGACTGGTCACGCCACACCACACTCTCTCCAAATAATGCACATCGCACTATTGACTCTCTAGTACCTCCCCCTATTGGACACTTCCTGTGCGCACATTGCTCATGCTGCGCACAGATGCTAAAAATCTAGTCCTTCATAACCCTGGACAGACAGACGGTCACGCTCAAACACTTCACTACCTGCACGTCACAGGGTAACGGATAAACAATCCGCCCATTACCAAACACAAACGCCACCGTGACACCAAAGCCGCGCTGGTCGATCACTTTATTAAACATTCCCACAGTGACAGTGATCTCCAGTTCTGGGCCATTGACTTGATCAAACCCCATGAATCCAGCACGAAGCGAAGCGCGCTGGATTCATGCGCTCAATACAGCCGCACCAAACGGACTCAATGAGGACTTTGATCGGTCATGTTTCCTTTGAATATATCATGTATATTTCTTTTACGTAATTGTTGCATCCCACCCTTCTTCTGTGTGCCATGTCAACTCACCTATACCACTATGCCTTTTATACAGGTGTGGCAGTCCACACTCAGCCTTTACAGCCTGACGAAGACCAGAGGTTGAAAGGCGTTGCGTTTTGTGCCCGTTTCTCTTGAAGATGTACATTGTTTGTTGAACTGTTGCAGTAGACATGTACTTTACGTCGTAATTAAAATGTGTCTCTAAGTATCCAAGAAGCTCAATTTTTCTCTTTGCTTACTGATCGACTAATCGACCAATTGTTGCAGCTCTACACTCTTTTACTTTCACAACGTGAAGGATTTCTATGCAAAACTCCATCTACTTTTAGGGGTAAAATGCCAGATGTTCATTGCTCATTATCCTTCAAGATGTCTACAGGCTTCAGAAAGACACATTTAAGAGTTTTTCTGAGCTTTTTAGTGCTACCTGGACTTGGTAAATGGATGGTAAATGGACTGCATTTATATAGCGCTTTTATCCAAAGCGCTTTACAATGTGCCTACATTCACCCATTCACACACCGAAGGCAGCAAGCTGCCACGCAGGGTGGGAGCAATTTGGGGTTCAGTGTCTTGCCCAAGGACACTTTGACATGCGGACTGGAGGAGCCGGGGATCGAACCACCAACCTTATGATTAGTGGACGACCCGCTCTACCTCCTGAGCCACAGCCGCCCCAGAATTGAAGTTATGACCAATTTAAAACCCAAAATAAAGAAACAAAGCTCTCTGAACATTTCCTCTGCGTGAGCAGATGAGAACAGTAGTCATCAAGTAAAAAGTAAAACTACATAAACCACATTTACCAAAATTGATAATTCAGTCAAGACACCTACTAACCCACATGGAAGGTCGGTGATGTTTTTAGTCGACAAAACAGTCCTGGAGCTTCATAGCAAAACAGCATTGCAGCATTCTCCCAAACAACTGTAGTTCATGGGAACTTGTAAAATGTAAATTAATTAATTAATTATCGGTAAAATGTCTCCATACTGCTCGTCAGGTGTAATCCAAGTCTCTAGAATCCCCCTACATCCCAAGTTGACTTCAAATATGGCATGCACGCTAACATGAACAGCATGCACGCTAACATGAACACATGCACGCTAACATGAACACATGCACGCTAACATGAACAGGGCTTTGAGCTCAGCGGCTATACAGTGCAGATTTAAGCTAAAAACAGGGTGTAAATTACGTCTTATCAAGTGAACCTGGCATCTCAGGGCTTCCGGAGACTTGGATAACGCCAGACGAGCATCTGGGTGAGTAGAGTAGATAATGACTGAATTTTCATTGTTGGGTGAACTGCTCCTTTAACGCTAAAATGTCACAATGAAGTTGTGCAGCATGAGGTGTTGATGTAGCAGACAGGCAGTGGAAGCATACATGGACTTGCAGTTGGGGCAGTAAAGTTTGAGGGCTTGGTGCAGCAGGAGTGGCTGATAGGAGCGGAGCTGAGCACTGATGTGGAAAACCCGGCCAGGATCTGAGCGCTTCACCTGGGCCAGCGTCACCGGCGCCACGCCATGGCTGCAGCTTCTCTCTGGAGACAGTGACAAGAATATCATCTGGATGGACAGACTGTCACCATGAAATCTAAACAAACAGTAGCACTTCTTAAATGGTAAATGGCCTGCATTTATATAGCGCTTTTATCCAAAGCGCTTTACAATCAGTAGGTCGTCTACATTCACCCATTCATACACCGATGGCGACAGGCTGCCACGCAGGGTGCCTACACACCATCGGGAGCAAGGAGGGTTAAGTGTCTTGCCCAAGGACACAACGACAGCAGCTGGGAGGGAGCGGGGATCGAACCGCCAACCCTTGCGTCATTGGCCGACCCGCTCTACCTCCTGAGCTAAAGCCGCCCACTTCTTAAAAGGAGAGGAGTTCATTCAAACTTATCGTAGTGGCATTTTTCAAAGTGGATATGTCCGGCTTTGAAAATAAACTGTTGCTTGTCCTTTTTCATACCTGTGCCACAATCCACAGGGACTGGATCTGCAATGACAAGAGAGAGAAACAAGAGTAGAGCTAAATAAAAGCTCCAATAATAGCTAAAACAACAAGCAACTCAAAAGGCATTTGCACTCTAGGCTTTGGCCATATTCAGAATTGTGTGACCTGATGACCAGGTGCAGTCAAAACAACCTGGAGCTCAAAAGACAGTGGAGATGGTTGTGGACTACAGGAAGAACGCAGCCCCACCTTCCCCCATCACCCTGTGTGACTCCCCAGTCAACACTGTGGAGTCCTTTCGCTTCCTGGGTTCAATCATCAGCCGGGAGCTGAACATCAAAGCTCTCATCAAGAAGGCACAACAGAGGATGTACTTTCTTTAGCGGCTGAGGAAGTTCAAGGTGCCAAAGGTACTAGGCAGCATTGGCACTTTTCTACACCTCCTCCTCCTCCCTCTGGTACGCTACTGCTGCCTGCAAGGTCATCTCCAGACTGCAGCGCATCAGCTAAAGCTGACTCAGAAAATGATGGCCGATGTCCTCATCCAGGACATAAAGTTTTCAGGGTCCTCACCCCTGGCAGAAGACTGATGTCTTACAGTACCAGAACCTGTTGTCACAGGGACAGCTTCTGTCCAACTGCCATCCGCCTCTTCAGTGAGACCCGAAAGCCTGCACAAATCAGGACTTTGTCACGTCATTTTAATACTCGTTGTTTTTCAGGAACTGTCCGATCATTGTCTTTGTGGAGGTGCTGACAGTTTAGATTTCAACATTTTAACAAGGCATCTGCTGTGCAATAGGCTTGGGCGGTATCTATGTTTTCATACCTTCATACCACATTTTCAACCTGCAGGTACTGAAAAAAGCAAGGGCTATCTGCTCAGACAATGCCCATCCGCTGAGCTCTGAATATGAGCTGCTTCCATCTGGCCTTCGTCTTCGTGCTCCCTTGGCTAAGAAAAATAGATGCCTGCTTCGATTCGAGCTTTAAATGCTACTTAAGAGAATATAATGTAACATCTATGCTGCCTTTGTTGGATGTTGAATACATTTTATATGGGCATTCATTATATAGGCGGGTTTTGATGTTTTACTTATTTTACGTTCTCTTGTACAATAGTAATATTGTAGCATTTTTCTTTTTGTAATATGTAGTGCTGTGTGGCTAAGTGTCCTTCTTGGACTGCATTGCTTGCACTTATCGGCCATGGCCTCTAATGCACTTTAAACTACACTGGCACTTTGAACTGCTACTTTGTACTACCTTGTGGTCTATTTGTGTCTCCATTTTTGTTTTTATGGTCTATTTGTGTCTGCACTTTGTTTTCATGTTTTTATCTCGAGCTTTGTGTGATTTTATGACTGTTTTATGTTTTTATGCTTTGCTGCAACCCAAAGTGCCCTTCTGGGACATATTATGAATAAACTTGAACTTGAACCTTCCTGACTTCATACCCCGGTATACAGTATTGGTTTTATTAGCGAGGGGTTGTGCAAGTTATCATCCAAACCAATTTTCCTGTTGGCTATGTTCCTGCTGTAATACATTTATATCTTTTATTTTCCATCAATAAAAAAGGTTGCAACCTCTATGTTTCAGAAAACTTTAATTTGCATGCACAATGTCCTAAAATTGTGAGAATGGCAATTAAACGTTATGGGCAGGCCTGTATGTAAAGTGTAAAGTGATCTTAAACAATATAGTGTTGATTGAAACACGCCTATTAATAAGGTAAAAAAGTAGCCTACCAATGGCGTATAGAAAATAAAAATAAATAGACGTAAAAATATATATATTTAGGCTAAAGGTCCAGCCGCCCCGGCACCTTCAGTCGCCATTTTTCTCTCAGCTTTCAGCTCAGCTGCACCTGCGCACAGTGCTGACTCTGCCTGTTCCACCAATAGAATACCCTCTACTGACGTGCTGTTCACAATGTCACCTCAATGCAGCATCTCATTCTCCATAACTCAATTTAATAGAAAGAGCGTCTATATTTTTGATGGTATTGAAAATCATACCCCGGTATGATCTAAATACCCCAGTATACCGCCCAAGCCTATTGTGCAACAGCATCTGCTTAATTGATTTGGCAGCTGCTTTTGAATCAACGACAGAGAGAGAGTGATACAATGAGAGAGAGAGAGAGAGAGAGAGAGAGAGATACAATGAGAGAGAGAGAGAGATACAATGAGAGAGAGAGAGAGAGAGAGATACAATGAGAGAGAGAGAGAGATACAATGAGAGAGAGAGAGAGAGAGAGAGAGAGAGAGATACAATGAGAGAGAGAGAGAGAGAGATACAGAGAGAGAGAGAGAGAGAGAGAGAGAGAGAGAGCTTTTTACACAGAAGACCTCTCAGAAGTCCTGCTTTTGCTTTCTGCTGATATTCTGTGCGCAACTCTTCAGGCTTAATCCAAGCAGTGATTTTCAGTAATTTTATTTGGTTACTCTACATATTCAACTTCCAGAAGGGTTCCAGAAAAATATGCTTTTAAATGAGCCGGTAAAACTATTTATAAACCTATTAAATAAGAATGCTTAAAAATGAACCATTTAATAATGAAACTGTTAATTAAATGGACAAATGAAAGACTGATGAATGAATGCTGATGATTTGCAGAATGCTATTTTTTTTCATTTTCATATTTGTTTATTCATTTTACTTGTCCTTTACACAATTCATTTTGGACCAATTACTTTACTATTGGACAACTTTTTCTTCTTTTTTTTATTACTTCAAGCACAAACACAGAGTGTGCCACACTATACAGTACCCTAGCTGCTGCAGAGCTCTCATTGAAGTATTTTAATATAACTGATGAATTAAGTAGTAACGTATAGCATTTAACAAAATCATTTGCTATATATAGGCTATGTCAAGTGTTTCTCATTTCTATATACAGGTGTTAAAAAGTTGAATGTGTGTGTTCAGGGATGCATGAAGCTGCAGGATAAGAACAATGACACGATGGAGGTTGGGGTAGTATGGTGTTGGCAAGAACTTCAATCCACTTTTACCCCCTGGCTTTTACTGGAGATGATCCCAGATCATTCTATCACTTCCTGCTTCAAGCCTCCCTTCAGTCACTTTTTCATATCTGTACACCATTGATGTCCTATGAAAACGTACATGTGCACATGCTGTGTGTTAGTGTTACTGGAAAAACTGAAAATGAGAAACATAAATGTTAATTCAATAATACAGTATGCATTGCCTTCTTTTCCATGATTTTCTCTCTTAAATGCATCACAATTAAACAACCATTCTAGTTTTGGGTCATCTGACTACCAGAATATTTAACTGTTTCACTAATATTTCACTAATTTCTTGTTCTTTATCTACGGCATATTTAATAATTACATGCTGAAATCTGAACAATATCTGATTCAGTTCCGTAGAGACCCCAGAATGTAGGAAAGTATGCCTCTGAAACTCAAATCCCCACCCGTTTTGGTTTCTAAATCCTCCCTTTTTTTGAGGTCTCAAGGTTGGCAAGTAGGTTCACTCAGGCTGTCCGTACCGCAGGACTCTGGTGGAGTGCTCCAGACCTCCAGCAGGCTTGAGTCCGTCAGCTCGTCCTCATCCTCTGGGAACGTCTCTGTGACTCTGGACACAAACATGCAGAAAACCACTTTGGTTTAGTGTGAGAAAAGAGGCTCTATACACAACGTCAATCTTGGGCAGTAACACGTTATAGTGATTACTTTTTTCAGTAAGATTAGTGCATGGGATTATAAATTCAAATTCAGTAATGGAGTAAATCCACTTTTTTCTTTTACTTGCACCACGCTCTGTATAGACCTGTATAGATCCAAGGAGGCGCTGGTGCAGTGACCAGGACACATACTCCTAATCTGGCTTCCCACACGCAGACACAGACAATCGTACCTGTATGGACGCCCGACCAAGCCGGAGGGAACATGGGGGGCGCGAACCTGCGACCCTCCAGTTGGTAGGCTACGTAAATGTGATTTTCTTTTAATCTGATTTTCAGAAAACGCTTCAAAAATCATATTTCTACAGTGGCTCCAGATCTGTGGAAGAGTTACTCAGGTGTTTTTGTCCTGTGCCCCCTGCCATACCTCTTGAGCTGCAGCACGTCGGGGCTGTCCTCTGGAAGAACATACCTCTTGAGATGCAGCACGTCGGGGCTGTCCTCTGGAAGAACATACCTCTTGAGCTGCAGCACGTCGGGGCTGTCCTCTGGAAGAACATACCTCTTGAGATGCAGCACGTCGGGGCTGTCCTCTGGAAGAACATACCTCTTGAGATGCAGCACGTCGGGGCTGTCCTCTGGAAGAACATACCTCTTTTTTTGAATTAAAGTGTTTTTTATTTTCAAACTTAGACAAGAAAATAACATTACATTACATTCAACAGACATTCCCCAATCCCTCCCCCCACCCCTCCCTCACCACAGTTCACGGTCAATATAATAGTTGTTTCCAACCATATGGCTGGAAGCCCTACAATACAGAGTCAAACATGAAAACAATACAAAATACATAATATGAGTGACTTTGCGTTGAGAGAGTATTAGTTGGGTATACATATTTCAGCTAGAATGTGCTACATCAATTCTGGATCAATCAGTTGCAGATTAATGGTGTCCATATAGCTAATATACGGTTGCCATATATTCATGAACTGATTGTATCTATTTCTCAGAACATAGGTTATTTTCTCCAAAGGTATACATTTATTCATCTCTGAAAACCATTTTGACAAGGAGAGAGGGAAGTCTGATTTCCAAGTTGAAGCTACACACTTTCTTGCGACTGCAAGTGCAATCTCCACAAATTTAATACTATTGGAGCTAAGATTCAAATCTGCGAAGTTGCCAAGTAGACACAGTTCAGGTTCTAAAGGAAAAGAGACCCCTGTAATACAGGACATGGTGTCACACAAGTCATTCCAAAAGTGCCGTAGTTTCACACATAACCAAGTGGCATGTAAGAATGTACCTTCTGTTGTACCACATCTGAAACACATTTCTGAGAGTGCACTATTGTACTTATGTAATTTCTGAGGAGTATAATAAAGCGGATGAAGAAAATTATAATTAATAAGTCTGAACCTTGAATTGATGGTGGAACACACACTTTCTCGACACAGATCTTCCCACCGAGCCTGATCTATGGTTGTGTTTAAGCATGACTCCCACCTTTCTTTTGATTTATGTATGTTCAACTTAGGGCACTTTTCCATTAACAGTGAGTACACTCTACTTATAAATTTGTATGAAACTTGGTTATCATGGAGTAGTTGTTCAACACTGAATAGCTCCGGCAAGGACATTTGATCACCAAGCGTATTCCTAAGAAAATCCCTTAATTGAAGATATAAAAAAAAATGCTTATTGTCAAGGTTGTAGGTAAGTTTCAACTCCTCGAATGACATAAGAGTCCCCTCAATATAACAGTTTTCTAAATGGGTTATTCCCTTTTCATGCCAAAACTTACATAGTTTACTTTCATAAATCATAGGAAGGATTGTGTTTTGCCATAACGGTGTTTTGGGCGATAGGTCTGTTTGATGGCCAAAAAATTTACGAATTTCACACCAATTTCTTACTAAATGTATAGTGAGGGGATTCTTTGTTTTGACTAAGACACTTTTGGAATTCAATTTGTATATGATGTTACATGGAACAGTTTCACCTAATTCAAATAATTCTATTTGGGTCCAAGATGGGGCTGGATCCATTTCAAACAAAAAGGAAACAAAACGAATTTGTGATGCCCAATAATACATTTTAAAGTTGGGGAGACGAAGGCCTCCAAGGCTGTAGTCCCATGTCAATTTGTTCAATCCTACTCTTGGAGTCTTGTGGTTCCAAATAAATTTTCTTACTATTTTATCCAAGTGTTTAAAGAAAGGGCCAGGTAAAGGTATAGGCAAAGACTGAAATAAGTACATTAACCGTGGTAAGACATTCATTTTGATACAGCTGATTCTTCCCAATAACGATAGGGGTAGATCTATCCACTTATTCAGGTCTTCTTCCAATTTTTTAATTAAAATGGAATAATTCAACTTATAAAGGTTCTTCAAATCTTTGTCCAATGTTATACCTAAATACCTGAACCCCTGTGATGACCATTTAAAGGGTGTGGTCTGTTCCAGTCCATTGTAGTCAAAACTATTCAAGGGGAGTATTTCGCTCTTGTCCATATTGATCTTATATCCTGAAAATGAGCTATATCGCTCTAATAATGTGTGAAGTCTACTAAGAGAACCAGTTGGATCAGTAAGGAACAAACAAATATCATCAGCGAATAAACTTATTTTATGTGTTACCTGACCCACTTTAAAGCCTCTAATATTAGGATCTGTTCTAATAGCCTCTGCTAAAGGTTCTATGGCTAACACAAAGAGAAGAGGACTCAAAGGACAGCCTTGTCTGCTGCCTCTGAAGAGAGGAAATGTGGGTGATGTAGTGCCATTACAACTAATCTTGGCCTGTGGCTTAAAGTAAAGAGTCTTGACCCAATTAATAAATGAAGTGCCAAAATTAAATCTGGATAAAACATGAAAAAGATATGGCCATTCCAGCCTATCAAAAGCCTTCTCAGCGTCCAACGACACCGCAATGCTTGGTTCGCAACTTGTGTTTGCCATATGTATTACGTTAAATAACCTACGCAGATTGTTAGTGGAAAATCGTTTCTGTATGAAACCGGTCTGATCTGTGTTTATTAAAGTAGGTAAATATTGCGCAAGTCTAATGGCCATTGTTTTAGAAATAATTTTATAGTCCGAATTAAGAAGGGAAATTGGTCAATATGATGAACATTTAAGAGGGTCTTTATTTTTTTTATGAATAACTGTAATAATAGCTGTGGAAAATGATTCAGGCAAGCTTTGCGTTTTAGAGGCCAGATTAAAGACCTTCATAAGAAGGGGTGCAAGTGCATCTTTAAATTCCTTGTAAAATTCGGGCGGAAAGCCGTCGTCACCTGGGGATTTGTTTGACTGTAAAGAGGATATTGCCTTATTTATTTCTAATAACGTGAAAGGTCTGTCTAGATTATCTCGATCCTCTCAAGAACATACCTCTTGAGATGCAGCACGTCGGGGCTGTCCTCTGGAAGAACATACCTCTTGAGCTGCAGCACGTCGGGGCTGTCCTCTGGAAGAACATACCTCTTGAGCTGCAGCACGTCGGGGCTGTCCTCTGGAAGAACATACCTCTTGAGATGCAGCACGTCGGGGCTGTCCTCTGGAAGAACATACCTCTTGAGATGCAGCACGTCGGGGCTGTCCTCTGGAAGAACATACCTCTTGAGCTGCAGCACGTCGGGGCTGTCCTCTGGAAGAACATACCTCTTGAGCTGCAGCACGTCGGGGCTGTCCTCTGGAAGAACATACCTCTTGAGCTGCAGCACGTCGGGGCTGTCCTCTGGAAGAAGGCGGATGCCCTTGCCGTACTTCGTGCCCCCGTGCAGGTGGAAAGACACGTGATCCGCCTCTTCTGATTGGTTGTCCGTGTGACCCGGCACCCTGCCGCCTCCTAACAGAACGTGTAGGTTGTAGATGCGCAGATACTCCCCGGGCTGAGGGGACATGAAGGGCGGGGCGAGATTATTATTATTATTATAACCTTGGGCCCCAACTAAGGTTATTATAGTCAACTAAGGCTGTCTGTATATATAGCATTTTCCCCCTCTCTCTCTGAGCACCAGTGCCCTTTCCTCATTAAAAGCAACGGGAGGCAGCCGCTCCAGGAAAACACTGCAGCCAGAGTTTTCTCCTCAGAGCAGAGCACTTTGAAAAGTTCAGAAATGTTAAACTTTTCAGAAAAGTGTCGGGTGACATGACCCGCTTTTTCCCACCCGACCAAATGCAATGACAGAGATGCTGGCCATTTCCTATACTGTCCATAGCAACAACAATATGGAAGTCAAAGTGCCGGTGGTGGAGAAATAGGATGTAATATTTGAATTTACGTTACTGTAACAACGATCTTAAAGGCAGTATAGATATATTGTAAAAGTTTGGTAAGCCTTTGCTTGTTCCACAACACTGTAGTGTCTACTAGAAGTGCTAACCAGCACCAGCAGCAGATGACGTTATCATCCGCTTTTATTTAGCCTGACAAAAAGCGCTTCAGGAAGTGCTTTTCCATGAAGAAAATACAAATAAAATCACACCCAGGTGCTGAAGTTGCTCAAGTGACATCACTGATGACATCACAACTGCCTGATGACATCACAGTCAAGCAATGCGTGACTTCATTTCCAGTTGGGTGACATCATTTCACACAACCTTGTTGCCTCAATCCAGACCCAAATCCAGACCCATATCTTGGGTACACATTAGGGATGCACCGATCGATCGGCACGTGACCGGAAATGGCCGATTTTCACATGATCGGCCTCGAACGGTGATCTGCGCCGGTCACTCTTAAATGCCAATTCTGTGAGCCGATTTTCAAGTGACGTGCGTGCACCCAAAAGCAGCGAGACCGAGACGGATGAGTTGCAGCCAAAACAAAGCTGCCACTACACACATGTCACAGCATGTCTTCGTCGGTGTGGAGCCGCGGAGGGGCAGGGTAGGTTGAGTCCACTCCAGTCTGAGCGTTTTGCTTCCCCTTCCTCCTCTCTCTCTCGGCACACGCAACAGTCAGTCAGTGCCATGGTCACACCCCACTGCAAACGCTCTCTCTCTGACTGTCACTCTCTCACCGTCCCCTCTTCCCAGACCAGCGTCCACATCACCGCTGCCTGCTGCTGCTGCTATCTGTCACTCACGTTGTAACGTGCATACAGCCAGGAGAGGACTTTTGTTTCGTATTGCGAATAGAACGACGAACATAATAATAAAACGCATCCGCCACTCTGTGTGTAAACTACGATATTCAAACTGAGTCAACTCAAACTCATTTCCTCATCTAGGCTACTCAATAACAGCCAAATCCACAACTGTAGAGTGGGCATGGCTTCGAAGGTCTCTGGGCTCCAGAGCTATAGGCTATAAACTCCTTGTCCATGGATAACATTTTGACGTTTATTTATTTTAGTTTATTAGTTTATTTGGCAGGGACATATACAAAAAGGAAAACATTAAACCCCATAGGGGAAGATATGCTTTGTAACAGATTTAGCCATAGGCTACTTTCCATCTGAAGCCCCTGTTCTGTTGCACCTTTTTTCTTTTGGAAAAGTAAATGCATGATAGCTGTGGGATATACTGGAATTAATTGTTTTATATTCATTGTATTTACACAAAAAAGAAAAGCTCTGTCCAGTAACCTGGAACACTTTTATTTTGAGATGTTTTTGAGTGAGATGTCCTACCTCATGCAAATGATAAGAAATGTGACATGAATGTTAATTTTCTATTAAAGCAAAGTAAAAAAAAAAAAGTAAAAAAATAACGCGCCAATTATTGTTCTTAGAAAAAAAATCGGAATCGGCAAAAATCGGTATCGGCAAGTCAGACTATTCAAAAATCGGAAATCGGAATCGGCCAACAAAATCGCAATCGGTGCATCCCTAGTACACATAAAGTCACTTACAAGTTACAACTGCCTGAAATCACACCCAGGTGCTGAAGTAAGCGATGCAGACAGATAGACACCACATAACCAATTTTAACTAAGAAAGAAGACAATTGCTCAGACCCAAATCTCAGGTGACATCACAGTTGGGCAATTGCAAATGCTTTCAACACACACACACAACTGCCCGACTGACATCACTTCCGTCACAAATTGTGACTAAGATAAGATCACAGTTGCTCAATTGACTTCACAGTTGAGCAATTGCAAATGCATTCAACATTTGCTCGAGTGACATCGCTGATGACATCACAACTGCATCTGATGTCAATTATGATCTCAAGTCAATTATAGAAGCGGTTGCACCGATTAATAAAATAAAATAAAAACTTGTAACGGGACAAGCCCCATCTTTTATTGTCACACGAACACCACAACACATGCATGCGGCCACAACACACTCATGCTGACAGTGACCGGTGAAAAGTGTCCTCTGCATTTAACCCACGCAGGCTAGGGATGTCAACGGTTAACCGTTAATCGATTAACCGTCGCTAACGTCGTTGTTCGGTTATTGCTGTCGGTCTATCAGTTAATATAAAAAAAAAAAAAAAAAAAAAAAAAATTGGTCTATTTACTCAATGAGCTCATGCCCAAACAAGGCGTGTCTATTTAGATGCTGAAATGTTAATGCTTTTTGTGTTAGAAATTCTAACACAAAAAGAATTTGTGTTGAAATGTTGATGCTTTTTGTTAATGCTTGTTAATGCTTTTTGTGTTAGAAATTCTAACACAAAAAGCATTAACATTTCAGCATCTAAAATAGACACGCCTTGTTTGGGCATGAGCTCATTGAGTAAATAGACAAAAAAAAAAAAAAAAAAAAAATTACCGTAATATAAAAAAATTATGAATTAACCGATAGGTTAATCGATTATTAGCGTCGGTTAATCGAAAGTGAAATTAACCGAAAATTGACATCCCTAATGCTAGGGGTGTCACGGTACACAAAAGTCACGGTTCGGTACGTACCTCGGTTTTGGGGTCACGGTTCGGTACGAATACGGCACGGTACGAAAATGGGGAAAAAAAGCAACAAATCCCAAATTCTGTTTTTTTCCCTTTGAATATGTCTGAATTCTGCTTTTTACGCTATTTTTACCATCAGAAATAGTGTCTAATATGTGGGAATGAATAAATGTCCACTATTTAATAAGATCTAGGCAATCCACACAAAAAGGTTTTACTCTAGAGCAGTGATTTTCAAAGTGTGGGGTGCGCCTCCCTCTCAGATGTCTGTATTCCAGCTGTTTGACAGGGCAAAGGCATTTCCCCCCACTTTAAATCTTTATTGTACACAAGTTTGTAAACAGAGCGCATGTGTGGAGTAGCCTAATACTCCCACCAACTCCTCCCCCTGTTGTATTTGTTTTATGTAGCATTTGCGTTTGATGTAAGCACTAATTTGGAATCCTATCAAAAGCGGCCACTAGGCGGCAGTGTTTCTTTAGTCAACGTCAAAATACCTACATGTTCAGAAGAAGAATAAAACGGCAGAAGAAGAAAACCTTCTAACCCCTGTTGAAAGATACCCCCACTGTCTGACAGACAACGGGGTGGGTTTCACTTTCCCAGTAAGTACGGGAAAGAACCCTGTCAGCGCCTTAACGTTATTGGATGTGAGTTTTGTTTAGCATAATATGATTACGTTCGGTCATCTAATGGATTATTGGAACATGACAAGGAGTCATCGCCTCTTCCTCACCGCAGCTTGCCTGTCTGCATCCGCAGATGTCTGCTTGACCGCATCACTCATCCCACGCGATGTATGTTGCTTGTTTACAAGTTAACAGCTTTGTCAGTGTTATGTAACGTTTAGCCGCAACGCGCAACTATAAAGGACTTTGTCGCGGCTACGTAACGTTACATTGGCAAGCTTACCTCGTTGGCTTGATGTTGACAGAATTTGCAAAACAGCTTATCGCCACAAAACGTCCCATTCTGTGAACGCGGATTTCTATGGCCCTTGTGTTGTTTTGGTGTGTCTTCTTCTGTGGCGTTTAATTCAATTCAATTCAATGCCGTTCAAACAGCGTTTAGGTGCTTCTGGATTTGACGTATTCGTCGTGTCGTTTCATGTACCGTGAAACGAGGTACCGTGAGGGTCGTACCGTAAATTCACGGGACGAATACATGTACCGTCCGTGACACCCCTACCTAATGCAGGCATGTCCTTTCCTCCGGGGGGCAGGCCAGGAGCAGTGGTCGCTTTCTCGTACAGCGCCCCGGGGACCAACTTCGGATGTTGTTGTCACTGGTCGGATGACGATGACGATCTGATCTTCTGCATGTTTTTAGTGGGGGGGTTATATACGGAGGAACCCCCTGGGGGAGCACGGGGAGAACATGCAAACTCCACACAGAGAGAAAGGCCCTTACGATGAGATACCCCACCTGGGCAGTAGGCACTGAAGATATGGGGGGGAACACAACCACAGCGCCCACAGTGTCCCAGGCGAGAATCGAACTCAGGACCTTCTGACTGTGAGGCGACAGCTCTACCACTGAGCCACCGTGCCCCACAGCCAGGTTGTGAAGTAAGCGGTGCATGCTACAGCGTCAAAGCCTAACCTTAGACCTGGCGTGCTCCAGAAAGAAAATGCAACTTTATGTTTCAGCTGCCACACCTTCACTGCTGCCACCAGCACTGACACACTTATCAGCGGTGGACAGAACTAAAAGTAGCAATAATAATGGGAAATAACTTCCTTAAAAGTAAAAGTCCTGCATTCAAAAGATCACTTCAGTAACAGTACAGACATACTAACAGTAAAAGTTGTCATTCTGTCAGAGTTAAATTATTGAAGCATGATCCTTTCAGAAGTATTTTAATGTGGTCGATCTAACGGCTCCATATACTGTATATATTCAAGTTGATTCTATACTGTATTCTATACTGTCTAGGTTAGGTCTGTAATGTGATTACAGTAGTTACATCTGTGATTATTCTGTCTACTGTAACATGTTGGGGAGTTTAAACTCTAGCAATGCAACATTATGAGCTCATCGTATGTTTTGTGCCTTTATTCTGCAACGTAAGTAGTAACTCCAGCCAGGCCAGCACATGTAGTGGAGAAAGACAAGATTTCCCTCTGAGATGTAGCGGAGGAAAAGTAGAACGTCTCACAGAATGGAGATACTAGTGCCGCCGCCAACAACTACAACAACTACAACAACAACAACAACAACAACAACAATAATAAATATAATACTTGAATAAATTTACTTTCCACCTCCAAGAAATCAAATGGTCAAAAAACACATTTGATAGCTTAGCAGAGATATAGTTACAGACGGCCATCGACCAGCAGATGGCGATGTTGCCCCAAGCCTGTGCCTGGTGTGGTGGAAGCTGCAGAAGAGACATCTCCACATACTGCAGGCAAGGACACTTAAAAAGAAGGATAAGTCATCACTCATGAGTCATGTCACACCCTTCAAATTTTGCATTGGGGCCAGTTGTATTGAAGTGAATGGAGCAGACAGGGTATAAGCCCCACTATATAAACCATGAACATCATATCTGTGCTGTTTCACCTTTATTTTCAAACACATTACGTGATGTTGACTGAGGCTCTGTTCAGCCATGTATCATGATGTAGTTACTAGTTAGCTAATCTAGCTCTATTTTGGACCAAAGTGGCTTGAGTTGAGCTATATGCAGCTGCTGGACAGAGTCATGGTCTGTTTGGAGACCAATAATATCACCTATAACATCACATAATGTATTTTCTTTAATCTGGTGGAAGCATTTTTCAATAAAAGGTGAAACGTGACAGATATGATGGTTTATAGTGGGACTTACCCTGCCTGCCCCATTCACTTCAATAGAACTGGCCATAAAGTCTGACCCCAATGCAAAATGTGAGTGTTGTCTCATCCTTCATTTTAGGGTCCTTGACAGTGGGTTGTGTTGACAAAGGCTGGGCTTCTTCCACAGTCATTTGTGTTTTGTCACGACACAAAAAAAACGGTCCTCTATCTGCAACGCCCAGCGCTTCAGACAGCCCACAGCCAGGCTGTGTGCTGCTGGGATTCAACCATTGATACTGCTCAAAAAAATTAAAGGAACACTTAAGGTGCGTTCACACCGACCTATTAAAGTTTTTCGCTGGCATCGAGTTTACATACAAATTCAATGCAAACGAGCGATTGAACGTATATTCGCCCGGGAGCGACAGAGACAGAGCGATAGGGCGAAAATTCACTCGTCGCCCGAGATGAAATATCCCAACTCGAGGGAAATTTCGCTGCCATCAGTCGCTCGCTGTTCAACGCTGATTGGCTGCCGTGTGAGAGTGAGCACTGGCAGAGCACAAAACTAGAGAAGAATCAGTCAGGAAGGATAAGAAGAGAGCATGTGTCTGTGGCCACCACATGCAAAACCATTCCCTTTTTGGGGGTTGCTTTGGCTTCTCCATTGCACCTGTTGTCACGTTAATTTGCACCAAAGCAGGTCAAATTGATTCACAATCACGTGCTTCCTAAATGGACAGATTGATATCCCTGAAGTTTAACTGACTTGGTGTTATACTGTGACGATTAAGTGTTCCCTTCATTTTTTTGAGCAGTATATATGGATGGAACCTGCCGTTGTTGTTTAGAATCCCGTGTTGAACCACACCCATGGTTGAAGTGGCCTGTCGCCATCTTGGCTGGCGATATCGTATATCGCAACATTGCAATATTTAAATTTGGATATCACCCAAGCCTACTACCTCAGATCCAAGAAACGCTCCTCTCTTGTTTTTCACCTCATCATTAAGTTTTCTTCATGTATACTTTATTTAATCAGATATTCCCATTGACATTAGCATCTCTTTCTCAAGAGAGACTGAGGAACAGTCTGTCTTATAATAAGTCCATGGTCTGGCTCAATCGCCGCCATTTTTCCCCCGGAGCGAGGGAGGGTGGGAGGAGGGAGGGTGTAGTGATGCACATACAGTAGTGGCTGAGAGAGCGTAGTGGCACAGTGCGCTCCAAGCAGGTCGCGAGGCACACATCATCCAATCAGAGGGCATTCCCCGGCAATTCACATGGACGCGCATTGCTACGACCAGCGTAGTTAAGACCAGACGTAAGCCGTGTTGGTGCAACAGGCGTAAATCCACTCTAAAGACTGGTCTTAACTAAGACCGACGTAGGAGTTACGACCAGGCATAGTTAAGACCAGTTGGTGCAACCGGCCCCAGGCTCTTAGATGTGCCTAGATCCAGACTTAAAACTAGGGGTGACTGTGCCTTTGCGGTGGCTGTCCCCACTCTCTGGAACAGCTTGCCTGTTCACATAAGAACTGCGCAGACACCTGAAGTTTTTAAGTCGCTGCTGAAGACTCACCTCTTCAAGTTAGGGTTTGATTCGAGCTGAGCTCTGACACTCTTCATTTTACTTTTATATTTTGTTGTGCCAATTCCTTTACTATGTTTATTGCTCTTTTACGATTTCTATTGCAATTAAATGTTGTTCCTATTTGATGTGTGCAACCTGTCCAGCAATTTGGTCAACTGTGGTTGTATAAATGTGCTTTATAAATAAACTTTGACTTGACTTGACTAGGGCCTAACTGCTCCCGACGAGCAGTTAGCGCCTTGCATAGCTGCAGATGCTGTCGGTGTGTGAATGTGAGTGTGAATGGGTGGAAGTGAGGTATGTGAAAGCGCTTTGGGTAGTTGATAGACTATATGAAATGCGCTCTATAAATACAGTCCATTTACCATTTCCATTGACCATTTCTTAGCTCTTTGGCTTTCTTTGGAAATTATTGCCTTTGCCCTAATGTTTATTATTATTATTATTTTTATTATGTAATATGTAACAGCCATCGCTCCAGGTCTTAAAGGAAGCGGGAGTGTTTCTCATTCATTTCCACTGAGCAGATGTTGGCATTGGGTCTGGGATTCAAACTGCTAACCTTCCAGTCATAAACACACCTTGTTACTACTGTCGCTGACGGGTGCAAACGCGCTACAAGGGCCCAAAGCAATCGCAGATCCTGTGTCATGATACATTGCTGACTACATGCGTTAAGGCCTTGGGCTGTCTATGTGGATGAACTCTGACCTTTAGCTGCCTGGCGGACTCGATGTGGTTATCGTAGATCAGGATGTTGGCCACGAGGTTCTGTCGCTCCTTGTTGATGGAAGAAGATCCCTCTGTGAGGCCCGGTTCCACCTCCACCTTCAGATGAGTGTGAGGACATATGGTCCCATCCCAAACCTGCCAAGAAAAACAAGACAAGATTTAAGAAACACAATTTACAACCTCTTCACCAGAGCAACCTCTTCACCTAACCCTAACCCAACCTCTTCACCAGAGCAACCTCTTCACCTAACCCTAACCCAACCTCTTCACCAGAGCAACCTCTTCACTGGAGCAGGATACAAGCCCCCCTCCCCCCCACCCCTTTTATCAAGTTTTCTCAGATTTGTATCCCCAATTGTACTTGGCCAATTCCCCCTGCTGTCCAGCTCATTGTTGCTCCACCCCCTCTGCTGATCTGGGGAGGTAGACTAGCACATGCTTCCTCCAATACATGTGCCATCGCCAGCCGCTTCTTTTCACCTGACAGCGAGGAGTTTCACCAGCAGAACCACGCTATTCCCCCCAGTTCCCCTCCACCCAAACAGGGGCTCAGAGGTTTCACTCTCTCCACAGTTATCTCCCCACTTGCAGCAGAGCCAGACGGGCCGGCAGAACTTGTCAGATGGGATTTCCTGGGACAAAAGCTTTATTCCGTGGCTTAAAGCATCTGCTTGGGGATTGATTTGATTTGATTGATTGTCATTAGTGCATTATGGGCAGATTAAACAGATATATCTGTGACAGGCCAATATGACCTGATACATGGCTCCGATATATCGGTCAGACCCGGAAAACCACACATTAATACACAAGGCTGGCTCTGAGTGCCAAGCAATGAGACACGGCTGGCAAACAACCAGAAATCACCAGCCAAATTCTGTTAAATTGATCTACTTCACCACCTAAAGTACCTTGGAAGCCAACCAACCATTATTTGGAGGTTAATTTTCTAAAAACCAATGTGGCAGGTACTGTATAGTAGTGCAAGTGCACCTGGCACCACAGCCAGAGGACTGCAAATGTAATTTCCCATGTTGTGGAATAAGACTGGAAAGACAAGACCGGAGTACAGCTACTCAACAAGACAGTGACATCAACTACTCAACAAGACCCAGTGACATCAACTACTCAAGCACAACTCAAGGTTTTTATTTAATACAATCAATCAACTTTTTTTTCCAATATTTTATTTTTCAATTTCAGAACAGACAAAAGCAAAACAAACTCACACACACAAAACAAAAAGCAAAACAAACACACACACACACACACAAAACAAAAACACAACACATACCAACATTACAACATGGTGCTACCAGCCGCATAAGGTGCTTAAGTGCTTGTAAGAGATGCTGTACATAAAATCACATGGAAGGAGTCCATGATAAATTAGCTGGGCGAGTTATACTGTATGTCGTTTCCAACCTCGTCCAAATAGGCCAGGACCGGGTCCCAAATAGTTGAGAACTTCCTAGGTTAGTTGGTCCTCAGGAACCTGAGTCTCTCCATACGCACAACCAAAACCAGCCACAGCTGAAAAGAAGGTGGAGAGTGGGACTTCCACTCCTTCAGTAGCAGGCAAACTCATGCAGAGTGAAAAAGTTGACAGATAAACAAAACCACTCAGAAATCATTAACTTAAAGTCGAACTGAACCCGTTCGTCACGTGCGTCGCAGTCCGTTTGAGACTGAAAACATAATTTGTCTGAGATGACAAGTTGAGAGGCGGGTCATACTGTAGTATCATGTCGATGATTTGATTTGACAATTCTGTCGACTGGCTTTGGCATTGGTCAATCATGGCGTCTTTCACCCGCAAATCGTGTGGGATTCAGCGTGTTGTCATGCTACGCGAGTGGGATCCGCGGAGTACCAGGCAGCCAGCTGCTTCGTGCGGAGCGAGCGGACAATCCGATGCATGGGTGCTGGCCCGCCTGGAATCTCCGAGGGCAGACCCCTCTCAAGCGCGCGCCTTTTACGCTATTTCTGTAAATACGATATCCCTGGAATGCCTGGAATATCCCTGGAATGTTTTCTGCCAGATGACAGGCACTAGGCGCCAGTTTCTACTTCATTTGGAAGAGAAAATTATCCTGAAATGAAGATTTGATTGACAGCTGCATGTCGTGATATGATTGGTTGAAATGGGGTAGAAATTTGATAGTACTAGGTGATGTCAGCAAACTGTAGATTGCTGTTATCAATGAAATCTTGAAAAATGAACTTTTGATGTGAAAAAGTGTGAAAAACTAAAGAAATTATATTTTTGTGATTTTGTTTGCATACATTATTAAATAGGTGCACTGCATACCCAGGTATTTGAACTAAAAGAAAAGAAAAGTCATTTTTGGGTTCAGCTCGACTTTAAGTGCCCTATTTTGGGATCAAAAAGGTGACCGTCACCTAAAAGTGACTACGGTAGTTTGCATCCCTGAGAATGAGTCTCTTGGCGACGGTCGTCCCCTGCTTCAGAGACTGCTGCACAGCCATAGGGAGGAGCAGAGAAGATTCAGAACAGCAGAAGATGGCAAGTACCACCGCCGGCTGAAGGGTTAAATGAATAAATGAATAAATGAATAAATGAATAAATGAATAAATGAGTAAATAAATAAATAAATAAAAAATAAAAAACATTTGGTGGAAGACGTTTTTGTCGTTCTTCTGTGTGCATTTGGGTTGGATTTGATTGGCTGAAGGAGTTGTCAGTTGTCAGGAGTTGTCCCTTGAACAGGGAAGTACTCCACCCGCTGTGATCGCTGTGGGCAGCTAGAAGTCCAGACTGACGTAGAGCGAAACGGAATGTGAGGTCACATTTACAGGATGGTTTTTACCAGGCTAGAACAAATCCACTTAAGACGGTTTAACTTGACAACATAAACGTTCTAAATTGCCCCCAGCTTACTTCTTGTTGCAGTGTTTAATAACACAATAGTTGACAGGAAATAAGCACTGTTCCCTAGCAACACAATTCTGTGAAAACCGTCTATTGAATGGATTTGTGCCTCCTACCTTCAGCAGGGTGCAGGTGGAGTCGATGGGGACCTTGGCCAGTAGCTGACAGGTCAGGTCAAAGTACTGGTTGAGCTGGACATCAGACAGGGGCATGGTGGGAGCGCACAGCGCCCCCTGGGTGGCGGCCCAGGACCGCAGCTCCTCCACGGCCCGCTGGTCCTCCTGGGAGAAGTGGAAGGAGCTGCTGGAGGTCCGTGGCTCCACGGCCGCGCCCACCATCCCCTCAAACGTCACCACCGAGAAGCCAAAGGATGAGGTGAGAACCAAGGAGCCATTGAAAAGCTGAACCTACAGATAGAGATTCAAACATACATAGTACACAGTAATACAAGACATTCCCCCATACTGTCACACTACCAATAACCAATTTCAATACGCTGCAGAAGAGCCATACTATGGAACACTATATCAACATAGCCAAACACGCATCAACCTTCAACTCATATAAATCCAATCTCAGAACCTCTCTGTTGAGTCACACTAAAGGCTTTTGCACACCAAGTCCGTATTTTCCGTCCAAAATTGTCGCACGTTTAAAAATAAATACGACGTATCGCTCACGTTTACACACTGACTCCGAAACTTTCATCCGTCAGTAAAGTTTTCGGAACAGGTTTGATTTTCTGCATTTTTTCGCATCAGTCAAAAGCCTTTTGCGAGCAGTTTGACCCATCTGTGTCTGTGTTTGGGGGAGAGAGACAGAGAAGTGGCCGAGTCCCGCTCGGCTGGAGTCCAGTCTGAGCGGCTCGCTCCACCTCACTGGCCCCTCTCTGCTCCCTCCCCCCGGGGTGCAGTGCTGCAGCACCCGGCCACAGCGCACCACAGCCGGCTTGGCTGTATGATATGGTAACCATTCCCGACCTGCTGCCAGCTGCCTTCTCCAGTCTATGCTGCTGCAGATTAGAGATGTAACGATATGAAAATTTCATATCACAATTATACTGACCACAATTATCACGGTTATCAGTATTAATATCATGGTTTGTTAAAATCTGCTGAAAATGTTCAAAAAGTACTAATACACTCACAGAAATCATTTCACCAAGTTTTATATTGAAAACTCAGACCCAAAAAGGATTGATACACTCACTGAAATCATTTCTCCAAGGCTGCGCGTTTGCATCTGGGAGACGGTTGCCAACTTTGGTTGATGATGGACACTGGACAGTATATATATATATATATATATATATATTTTTTTTTTAGAACAATATACGAACAAAACAGGCTCAGACACAGGAAAAGAAAGTACGTAAGATGGGGGGGGACATACATCATGAACATTCAACATTACAACGTGGTGCTACCAGCCATACAAAGTGTTTATGTGCTTGTAGGAGATAATGGACAAGGGATCCCACGCAAGGGGTCCATAAGATACCAGCTGGGCGAGTCATCCGTCACCCCCAACCTCAGTCACTGGTCATTCTTAACCTCATCACAATAAGCCAAAAACGGGTCCCAGCTAGTTGAGAACCTTCCAAGCGAGTTGGTTCTCAGGGACCCGAGCCTCTCCATCTGTATAACAGAGATCATGTCCATCAGCCACACCTGGAAGGTGATGAGGAAGACTTCCATTCCTTCAGAATGAGTCTTTTGGCGACAGTTGTCCCCAGTGTCAGAGATTGGTGCACAGCTGTAGGGAAGTTCAGAGCAGCAGACGATAGTATGCTGTAGTTTGCATGCCAAACAATGGAACTCCCTAGCCTGAATTGTACATTCAACACACCATGACATCGGCAACTATCCTAGGGTGCACTACACTTGATCATAATGTGATTGTTGAATGGTTGAATGTCAGTTATTTGTCCAGTCATTTCTCCATGTTTTATCGGCTTTCTGGTAACGTTGTACACTTCTTCTTCTCTGACTGCTTTTCAAATACAGTAGTTGATGAGATTAGATGTTAAAGTCCCTGGAAATCAAAATCCACAAAAACCTTCTAACTATTAAATTTAGGGTCTTATGTGAGTAATTGTGTGCCTCAGAAATTAATTGACATTACTTTCAACTCGTCATAAGGGCCTTTCTCTCCGTGTGGAGTTTGCATGTTCTCCCCGTGCTCCCCCAGGAGGTTCCTCCGTATATAACCCCCCCACTAAAAACATGCAGAAGATCAGATCGTCATCGTCATCCGACCAGTGATGACAACATCCGAAGTTGGTCCCCGGGCGCTGTACGAGAAAGCGACCACTGCTCCTGGCCTGCCCCCCCGGAGGAAAGGACATGCCTGGATGGGTTAAATACAGAGGACACTTTTCACCGGCCACCGTCAGCATGAGTGTGTTGTGGCCGCATGCATGTGTTGTGGTGTTCGTGTGACAATAAAAGACGGGCTTGTCCCGTTACGTTTTTTTTTTTTTTTTTTCTTAAACCCTAACCCCAAAAATCGACACTTGGTCTGGATTTCCATTTCGTCATTGAAGAGAGCGGTGCGCGCGGTGCTAAAATGCATGATCTTATCACGTCATAAGATTGAACCGAATCACATACACACGCACACACACTGACACACACACAGTAGCGCAGCGGCAGAGATCTCTTCCCCTCTCTGTCTGTGCTATGCGCCGAGCAACGCGAGAACACACACACACACACACACACACACACACACACACACACTCCATCTCTCTTTCCTTCTCTCTCTCTCTCCGTTAACGGAGAGAGAGGTCTCCTCCGAGCAAGTCTCCTCCAGCAGGTCTCCTCCGAGAGAGAGAGAGGAGACCTGCTACAGATGGGACACGCCCACACAGTCCGCGGGAGAAAATACACTCTAAAATCTAATTGATTTGATTTGATCTGATGACTTTTGCCATGACTGTCAAACCTAAATTTATATACTTTGCGACGTTCATCATCATTCAAATTTGGCTGGTGGCTTATTAACATAGGTTCCTGTGATGTGATGAACTCAAAATGCTAAATAATAAATAAAAAAAAAATCTGGTTTCCAGGGACTTTAAGATTCTTGCTTGTACTGTAGTAAGTTACCAACGCTTGAAATGTCAATATGTAAACTGCTGTTTGTTGGCATGGATGTTTTATAATTGACCATAGTGTTTGAAAATGTGATTTTGTGCTTTGTTTTCATCCATTGGAAGGTGCAAGAAATGGTGCAATACATACTTAAGTTTTGAGTTAAAATATACAAATTTGGTAGCCTGGCATCACCAGACCATTTATTCAGACTCTTAAGACTAAAATGCCTCAACCAATCAGAGCAAGGAAACGTGTGACGCAGGCGCAGCACAGAGCGACTGCAACATGTACACGGATTGATGTGATTGACAGATGTGATTGGCTCGGCCGTTTTCATGCCAGGTGTCTTGGAGGGCAGCCAGACACATCTGCCACAGTAAATGAAACAAACTAGCTGGCAGATTCGTCAGGTTCCAAGGCTACACATTTGGTTCAGCTGTAACACTGTAAATGCCTAAAATGTAAATATAAAGTATACACTGATACATCAGAAGGGAACTATTATTATTATTATTTCCGGAAAGGGAGGGCGTAGGTGTGTTTGTGGCTGTACTCGCCGCCGTTCCAGAAACTATCTTGCATTTAGAAATCCCCAGATGACTGGTAGGCGAGGAGATCTGTCTGGAGCCATGAGACTAACACAATAAGCTTGTAAGAACGTACTGTATAAGCTTAGAAGCTTATAAGACAAGCCGTACCTTGAACCTGTGCAGGCGGATGATGTCTCCAATCTGGAAGATTTTGGGATGATTGTCGAGGTTCTCGCAGAAGATGTTGCAGCAGACCTTCTGATTGGAGGGATCTGTGATCTTCAGGGTGGTGCAGAGGTCTGAGGGAGAGAAAAGTCCCATCACAAACCTAATGCTGTGTGTGTGTGTGTGTGTGTGTGTGTGTGTGTGTGTGTGTGTGTGTGTGTGTGTGTGTGCGTGTGCGTGTGCGTGTGTGTGCGTGTGCGTTTCTTTGTGTGTTTTAAACAAGGGGCAACCTCTGCGGCAAAACTGAAGCGAATGCGGTAGTGCCTTAAACCTGCATTCTTTCTAAAGGCCAGCAGGGGGCTACTCCACTGGCTGCAAAAATAAGTCTGATTGTATAGAAGTCAATGGGAAAATGACCTAACCCAAACCACTCACTTGATTTATGACCTCAGTAAACACTTTCCTAATGAGTTGATGGTGTCAATCACTAGTTTCAAGTCTTCTTCAATACAACATCATGTTCATTTTGTAAATAATGGTCCCATTTAGTCAAATAAGACGGTAAAGCAGACTATACTTTGGGGCATGATTGACAGGTCGCCTGTCCAGTGATCGCGCAGCTCGCCGATCATGAACCAATAGCAGACGGCTCTGTGGCAAACCCCTGGTCTCATGCTAGCTGCTTCTGGCTCAGAAAAATGGCGACGTTAAAATGCCAAATGCTTCAAAATGGGAGTCCACAAACCAATGACGTCACGGTGGTTACATCCATATTTGTACACAGTTTATGGTCTGTGTGTGTGTGTGTGCCCTGACCGTGTCATCAAATGGATTTTCTTAATACTGTCGTCTGCTCTCAACTTTAATCGACACCAGCAGCCTCCGCTGTTGCTGGCTTTCCATTAACCCCCCCGCCAACACACACACACACACACACACACACACACACACACACACACACACACACACACAGAGTTCTCCTGGCAGGTCGCTGCATGGGCTGGTGCTTATTGCTTTACTGTCTCCATGATCACTAGCCGCACCGCAGGTCAACCCCGCACGACTCCCCACACTTTATGAGGCTATTAGCAGAGTGTGTTACAGCTGGTTTACAAGGGAATTAAGTGTCCCGCATCGTTGGCTCTAGTCTGCTTTGATGGCGGCTGCCGGGTCGTTGGTGAGAGAAATCACTCTGATTGGCTGGTCAGGGGTAGCGAAGCAGGAGAGAGGGCACACAAAACGCTCTGCTCTCTCACCTAATTGCAATACACGGATATTTTCACAACTCGTGCCTTTTGGAAAGCCCCTCGAGCCTCTCACTGCATGAGAACAGCCATTTAGTGCGGGTTCTCCTTATTTTTCTGCCTCCGTCTCTTCCTTTCTTCCGCAAGTTAAAACACCAGACAAGGGCTGACATACGCCAGTGTCATTTGCAAAGACAGTCTCTATTAGAAGGAGCTATATTATTAGGAAACCGTTTGAGAAATGGTAGGCAAAACCTACTTTGTTTCATGAATCAGGTCTCACGCAGGCGCAGAACGTAATATACGTGCTAGTTGCCCATCAGCTGTCATGTTTGCGGTGTGTTCAAATGCAACTGAGCAGAGTGAGAGGTCTCTCTCTTCTCTGTGCACAGCAGACTGAGCAGAGTGAGAGGTCTCTCTCTTCTCTGTGCACAGCAGACTGAGCAGAGTGAGAGGTCTCTCTCTTCTCTGTGCACAGCAGACTGAGCAGAGTGAGAGGTCTCTCTGTTCTCTGTGCACAGCAGACTGAGCAGAGTGAGAGGTCTCTCTCTTCTTTGTGCACAGCAGACTGAGCAGAGTGAGAGGTCTCTCTGTTCTCTGTGCACAGCAGACTGAGCAGAGTGAGAGGTCTCTCTCTTCTTTGTGCACAGCAGACTGAGCAGAGTGAGAGGTCTCTCTGTTCTCTGTGCACAGCAGACTGAGCAGAGTGAGAGGTCTCTCTGTTCTCTGTGCACAGCAGACTGAGCAGAGTGAGAGGTCTCTCTCTTCTCTGTGCACAGCAGACTGAGCAGAGTGAGAGGTCTCTCTGTTCTCTGTGCACAGCAGACTGAGCAGAGTGAGAGGTCTCTCTCTTCTCTGTGCACAGCAGACTGAGCAGAGTGAGAGGTCTCTCTCTTCTTTGTGCACAGCAGACTGAGCAGAGTGAGAGGTCTCTCTCTTCTCTGTGCACAGCAGACTGAGCAGAGTGAGAGGTCTCTCTCTTCTCTGTGCACAGCAGACTGAGCAGAGTGAGAGGTCTCTCTCTTCTCTGTGCACAGCAGCACGTCTCTCCTCTCCTTCTGCCCATTGATTCATCCTACCTCTCTGAAGCGCCGCAACACACTCACACACACACACACACACAGCCTACGCCTGAGGAAGCCATTCTTTTTCTTTCTTTTTTCTCACAACTTTGACAGGAAGACATTTCATTCACAACTTCTGTGAACGCTCTGCCAAGGAACTTGGAATTCTGTGGACTAAACTAAGTTGAACGCATTTTAACTTTTTTCCCCCGTTTTGTTGTTGTTTATTTCCCTTAATGCACACACCAGTGATCCTGAACTGACCTGTGCCCCGGCTCTTGAACGGCTGCTTAAAGAAGATGACGACTCCGTAGACATTGACCACATTGCCGTGCTGCAGCTCACCCAGCGGGACGTACGTGTACTTGGTGACCTTGGCTGTCCTGGAGACCTGAGGACCAATGCAACTCAATCAGAAACAGTATTATATTCGGAGACAGCGCCCTCTATCCTTTATGTATTAGCTGCAACCAGCAGCTCCAGAAGGCACTCTATCGGTCGGCCATAAAAAGTTCACCAGTTTCAAATTAGTAGTATATCCGAAAAGTGTAAACAGTTTTGCAAACATTAATTTAGTTTGACAGTTATTCAAAGGTGATTTGAGTTAAGTTGTGGAGCAGTGATGCCATTCATGCACAAACGACATCACTGGTCCACAGTGACTCTGACCTCAGAACAGCTCCTCTTCTTGGCTGCAGGCGGTCTGGGATCAGGAGGCAGGAGCCGGCACACCTGAAGGACAGAGAGGGACGCTTGAGAAATGTCAAGTCACAGTACTTCCTGTGTTCAGCAGTGGTCCAGATCCCCTCTAGGCTGAAGCAATATACAAATGTAATGCGATACGGTCCCACCAAAATATCGATATATACAATATTATTGTGCAAAAAGAATGCCCGTTTGGTCTAAGTGGCTCATTCCTGCCATTTCCAGGAAAATGGGCTGACTGTGGAAAAGGGAACCAACTACCGTAAATTTCGGACTATAAGCCGCGGCTTTTCCCCCGTTTTTTGGCCCCTGCGGCTTATATAACGGTGCGGCTTATCTATGGATTTTTTCAGCAAAAAATAAAAATAAAAAACGGAATTCTCTCTTCTTTAGCACTCTTTCTAACTATAAATCCACTTCTGTTTTAATTTCCTCTCTTGCCCTCTTTTCACCACACCGCGGACACTGTGTGCACTGTAAAAAAAAAACACAGGTGGTGTTGTGTTATGTTGTTTTGTTGAAATGTTAATAAATGGGAGCTTCCTCAAACAGCCATCTCTTTCCCGACAATCCCCTCTGTGCACGAACCCTTAC
Source organism: Poromitra crassiceps (assembly GCF_964638095.1). Lineage (NCBI taxonomy): Eukaryota > Metazoa > Chordata > Actinopteri > Beryciformes > Melamphaidae > Poromitra > Poromitra crassiceps. The sequence continues at coordinate 45,289,567 of NC_139634.1, read as the reverse complement.
ATATGGTAATTAAACATTAAAACACAATAAAAAAAATAAAAATAAAAAATAAAAACATTAAAACACCTGCGGCTTATAGTCCGGTGCGGCTTATATATGTAACAAACAGGCAATTTTGCTGCTGCGGCTTATACTCCGGTGCGGCTTATAGTGCGGAAATTACGGTAAATAAAATGTCAAATGTTTCTATTTAACATTTATTTATCATGACAATTTTAGTTTGTTACTACCCTACCACTAGCAGATTATAAATTTGTAGGTTTAGATTATCTACAGTCTACACTATGTAAAGGAATCTTAGGTTTATATTTGATACGACAGAAAATATTGCATTTGAATATATACTGTACTGTATATATATTGTTGCTTGACCTAAGGCAAATCTGTCCACCACATGTCAAAGAAATCTGTTCAGAGGCATCCTGCTAATAGACCACCTGGTGAAAACAACCTGTATTCATATTACTCTACATCCACACATTCCACTGTCCATAAGAGTAGCAACTACTCACATAAATGCAGGCGTTGTCTCCTGACAGATGCAGGTTGCAGGGGTGCAGCTTGTCCTTGTGGACTGTAGGATTCTTGCCTACAGTGAAGCCGGAAGCCTCCAGCACATCCTACGGGGGAAACACAAGATACACTACTCAATGTCTGTAGGCCAACTCTGCTCAGTTAATAGTAGACACCAGCTGATCCAATTTAAAGTCGCTCACCGTCTTCACTACTCCAAGCATAAATTACACGGGATTTTTCCTTCTGTCTCACCACTGTGTGACAGGTGTCAGAAGGGACACTATCTCATGCCTTCTGGTTCTGCCCCTCACTAGCGGGATTCTGGGCGAGAATATTCGACTGGTACTCTAAAGCCTACAAAATAACCCTGCTATCTTCGGTTGCTCAGAGTCCTCTCTGAACTTTCCTACAGCTGTGCAACAAGCCAACTGGGAAGATTCTCCACTATCTGGGACCCATTTTTGGCCTACTTTGATGAGGTTCAGAATGACACGTGACTGGTGTTGGGGGCAACGGGTGACTCGCCGGCTTTCTCGTGGACCCCTTGCATTGTACAACATTGTAATGTTGAATGTTGATGATGTATGTATGTTTTTTTGTCTCCCCCCTTTCTTTCTTTTCTTTTCCTGTGTCTGAAGCTTAATTTATACTTATTATAAAGTGTCGCTCAGCACATGGTCGCAGACGAAAAATAAAGTGTCGCTCATGTTGCTGCATTTATGCTTCTCTCCGCGGCGCAACGGTCACGTGACGCTAGAGACAGAGGGAGGCAGAGAACTAGTGCAGACAGCCAAGAGAGGGAATGCTGTCAGTGAACCCACGTCGCCGCATATAACGACACACAACCACACAATCACCTCCTCTCTCTCTGGGAAGTTGGTCACGGTGTTCTTTGTGATTTTCACGAAGTCATACATCAAGGACATGCTGATAAAAATACCGGGGACACGCTCATTAATTTCATTTCAGCGAAAACTAAAACAAGGAAGTCGCGCGTGCCCGTCTATATAGCCAATCAGACTTGCGCGACATTATGTGACGTAGTCAGCGACACTAGACATTTCACTAGGTAGCAGACGCTGCTCGCAGACACTTGAAAGTGTCGACTCAAGTCCTCATTTCTGTCGGCGACCGTTTCAAAAGTGTCGGCAGACGAAGCATAAATTGGGCTTGAGTCTGTTCATTTGTCCTGTACGTACTGTATATTGTTGAAAAAAATTGAAAATAAAATATTGGGGGGGGGGGGGCATGTATTTGAGGATTACTTCCCCCAACTCAAAGCAAAGGAGCCATCCAGTCATGTGCTTTATGCTGCCTAATATAGATGTTTGTCTGATGAATGACTGTGTGGATCCATGATGACCGAGAGGAGAACGCCTGGCTGGGATGAAAGCCAGCCAGTCGAGTCAGAAACGGGAGAACAGAGGCTGCCACACTGTCGGGAGACAGACAGAAACACTGATCAATGCTTCTCTCTCCTCCCTCTGGGAAATTTGAATGTAAAAAGCATTTAAAATGCATTTCCTGGGCCAAGTCATGTTGTTATATTTGTACCTATTGTATGCCTTCACAATACGCTTTGCTGTATCATCAGAACAGAGTGAAGTGCATGGGCGTCCTACACACTGTCACAATGGCGTGCAAAGAGACACTTCACAATTGCCTTACTCCCGTCTATTAACTTATGGAAACTTATTCAAAGTAGGGATGTTCATCAATTATCGAAAATCGATAATCGATCGTTAAGGATTGGAATCGATCCTGTGGCATTTGGATCGATTTTTTAATTATTAAAAAAAAAAAAAAAAAAAAAAAAATTTGGACTAGGTTTGGGTGGAATTCGTTCCTCCTCGCCCCACTCCATTGCACAGCCGACTAACGTGAGGTGGAGCTTCATATAGTCTCTAGTTTTCTGGCTGGGCACGGGCCTTTGTGCCAACAAAACTGTTTTAAACATGAGAAATTCACACCGGCATGCGCCGGGGACAGCAGTGTTGGAGAGGAGACACATTGAAATAAAGAGTTCATTGAGGAGAACACGTTGTCTTTCGTATTTTCTGCCATAGGCATTCATTTTGTTAAAAAAAAAAAAAAAAAATGAAAATATTGAAAATTTTTCTAAGTATTAATAAAATCGATAATCGATAATTGATCGTTAATTCTCACCGATTATCGATTTTGGAAATTTTTCAAAATGAACATCCCTAATTCAAAGCACACAATACATTATGTACTTCCAAAGTTGTAACAATATACAATCCACTATTAATACCAAGTGTACAAATGTAAAGTTAACCAAGTTAAGTTAGGTTTAAAAAGAAAACGAAAAAACATCTGCATTTTTCTCTCCATGGGAAGATTGGAAATCAGCATTGGTTTTTGTCACTCCAAAGAATAAATATGAAAACTCTATAAAAAAAATAGATAAATAATGAAAAATGTTTAAACATATAATCTGTATCTTTATTTAGCAGCCAATGGTACCACAACACAACAGAGCATAGACCAGGATGCTGAATTAGTGCTGGCTAGTTCTTCATATTTCCACCTTTAGTTCAGCCTCAGCACCTCAATTCTATTTAGCATTTATTTATTTATTTTCTTTCTTTCACTTGCTCACTCGCTCGTCCTTTCTTTCATCTCTATGAACATTATTATTCACACATTGAGAAGTGAAATGACTTTCTGCAACTTAAATCATGGACTCATACGAGACTGAACAATCTGAACGTTCCTTTTTTGTTTTTGTTTTTGCAATACTCAAAACGTGAACAGTCATGTTCTATGCTTGACCAGTATTTCAGCCGCGGCGTTTGGGCCCACCCACTGGGAGCCAGACCCACCCAATCACGAACCTTTTTTTTTTTAAACACACGTTCGGTTTTTACAACAACAAAAATAAGTAATCTAACCAAACAGGGACATAACAACACTAAGAGGAAGCTCAAGTTTAACCTTTTCCACGGGTATACAGTATGTATTCAATTTGTGTGACATCAGTTCAATTTGTGTATTTTATCAAGTTTGAATGAGAGCTTTTCTGACGGGAACTATAAAGTATTCTGCTGCTCACTATTCTTTTTATACATCCATGGACCATGCTCCTCTCCAGCCCGCCAGTAGTTGGTACAGTACGGATCAATATAGTACTGTTAGCTAGCCAACTAACAAACAAAGCAAAACAAAGCAGTTTGGTTACATTTGTGACAAAAGACACCCAGGACAGTACCATCAGCATCAGAAGCGACAATCCATCAAGTAATGAACACTAGCGTGCTGGTGGCTAGCTCAGCCCTCTCTCCCTCGCATCTGACTCCTAATTACCATCCAGCCCTTCACACCAGCAAGGCAAGGCAATTCACTTCAACATTAGTTTCTGCACTTTTCTGGAGAGGAAAACTATTTGTAGCCATGCCTGCAGTCAACTTATGATAGCTTATGATGTTTTAGGTGAGGTTCAGCAGCCTAGCACAGAGGATAGCATTAGCTGTTCAATCTGAGGTGGATTGTTTACATTATGTGCGTGCGTGCGTGCGTGTGTGTCTGTCAGTGTGTGATTATTTAGCAGCAGTGCCCCGCCGGGTCTGTTGTTTTCTCTCATTAGGTGCATGTGTGGTTGGATGTGATATTCTGAAAGCTACAGTATTTATCATTAGATGTGGCTCATTGTGTCATTAACAGCACAGCGGGGGGTGTTTGTGTGCGGGTGCATGTGCTTATAGGATTAGGAGGGCAGTGTATCAGGTTGAGATGTCGTCGTTAAAATGAGATATTCCTCTAAATCTGGCTTCAAACGGCCAAAACTTTAGAAAGGTTTTGGTGGCGACCTTCCCTGCCGAGGCTGGGGTCCGTGGCTACAGCGGGGCCATCCTAAATTAGTTTTGTCTGTCCAAAAATGAAATCCTGCCTGTTTCCAGGCCTGTAGTACAGCACATGTAAAGACACCAGGCCTGTAGTACAGCACATGTAAAGACACCAGGCCTGTAGTACAGCACATGTAAAGACACCAGGCCTGTAGTACAGCACATGTAAAGACACCAGGCCTGTAGTACAGCACATGTAAAGACACCAGGCCTGTAGTACAGCACATGTAAAGACACCAGGCCTGTAGTACAGCACATGTAAAGACACCAGGCCTGTAGTACAGCACATGTAAAGACACCAGGCCTGTAGTACAGCACATGTAAAGACACCAGGCCTGTAGTACAGCACATGTAAAGACACCAGGCCTGTAGTACAGCACATGTAAAGACACCAGGCCTGTAGTACAGCACATGTAAAGACACCAGGCCTGTAGTACAGCACATGTAAAGACACCAGGCCTGTAGTACAGCACATGTAAAGACACCAGGCCTGTAGTACAGCACATGTAAAGACACCAGGCCTGTAGTACAGCACATGTAAAGACACCATGTTTGCAGGCCTGTAGTACAGCACATGTAAAGACCCCAGGCCTGTAGTACAGCACATGTAAAGACACCTGTAGTACAGCACATGTAAAGACACCAGGCCTGTAGTACAGCACATGTAAAGACACCAGGCCTGTAGTACAGCACATGTAAAGACACCTGTAGTACAGCACATGTAAAGACACCTGTAGTACAGCACATGTAAAGACACCATGTTTGCAGGCCTGTAGTACAGCACATGTAAAGACACCAGGCCTGTAGTACAGCACATGTAAAGACACCTGTAGTACAGCACATGTAAAGACACCATAACGTCTTGAGTGTTTGGATTTTCTGTTGACTGGAGGGATAACTAAGAAAAACATGAATGCAGTAAGTTCAACCTACCCCTTGATTGACAACTTGAGAGAATTCCTGAGCGAGCGCTCCAAACAGGACCACGTTGATGGACAGGTTTGCCGATGCAGCGTGTGGCTGGACCTCTTCCTCTGAAAGGAGACACAGAAAGTTGTTAGCAGACGCTTTGAACCAGGAGTGCTCCAGCAAGCTGCAGCTCACATCAGAAGGCCTGGAGGCTGGAACGCTTGTACAGTGGACCAGGCTGCCTGACTGACTAAGTCAGGGGTGCCCGGTCGGTCGCTCAGGCCGTGCTGGAAGATCGCGTGCCATTCCCAAAAATTAGGGATGCACCGATCACCATTCTTGCCACGATCATCTAGCTGGCCTATAGCTATACTTTCAAAAAACACACAGAAAGTAAAGTCAATGTGACGTTACAAACAATCAACGTGTGTGTGATGGTGTGTGTGTGAGTGCAGATGGGATCTGAGCTTCCGTTTAAAACCAACCCTCCCATTGATGGAAGAAATATTTCTTGGTAGACAATTATATATAATATGACGGTTTTCTTCATGTACTTGGTACATGAAGTCAACTGACCCCCACTCGCCCCTCTGGTGGAGTGTGTGTGAATACTTCAACTATAAATGATGTTGTTGAAAAGAAATTGAAGAGTTTGGGTATCAATAACAAAAACAACTAAAAGGTTAATAACAAATTTTCCTTGGGTGGGGTGTGACAAACTCAAAACATATTTAGGTTTGGTTTCCAGGGACTTTAAGACAGAATACACACAGATACACATATTTGTATAGGACACAATTTTTTTCCCTTCAATAATACCTTGAATCACGGTCTTCAGGATGAAGCGGTCTTTCTCTAAAGACACGAGCGGGCCTTTGTGAACCACCTTCCCCTGCCGGTACAGAAGAAGGCAGAATGTGAGGACAGATTGTGGAAGCATTTAGCCCTTTAGCCTTAACATTGAAGACAGGGATGGTCAAAGTGTGGGAGAGGAGAGGGAGCCCTCCCCTCAGAGAACATATAGACAGCTCCCGCCCCCGGCTCATTCTCACGGTGGAGGCTGTGCAGCCATTGTGCAGCATGGCCAAGTGACGTTGTAGCCTGGCTAGTGAAGTTGAGCATTTTCTTCTCTCTGATGTTTTCCCCCTCACACCGCGGCTCCCCTCAAGTTGTCTCGTGCCCCCCAGGGGAGGCGCACCCCACGTTGAAAACCGCTGCTCTAAGAAGTTCTGCTGCTATACGACTCGTCAACAAATCACTGACCTTAGAAAAGTCTCCGAAACAAGAGGGGGGGAAACAAATGTTTATGAAACTGATCTTTGTGTTCAGCAAGATAATCTTCACAAATTAACACAATTTTTTATGATTTTGAAAGTAAATGTGATTTTTTTAAATCGTGATTTTCAGAAAATGCTTCAAAAATCATAAAATAGGTGTTCTTTTGGGACAATTATCTTGCTAAACACAAAGATCCCACTTTCATAAACTTGTGTTAACCACAGACTTTATTTCAGGCATCTAACCAAAATCCCCATACAACAATCCCATTAGGGTTAGGGTTAGCCCTAATCCCATTGACTTCCAGACGGTGGAACCGAGTGCGATGCTAAATTCTGGAAAAAGATGTGATCCCTGCGGTACTCCATAGTTAGTTATATTAGTTAGTTAGTTATATGGTACTCCATAACCGGCTAACAGGCAACAGGTTAACTTAAAAGGGAATCAATGAAAAAAGAGACAGGTGTTAACTGTCGCCACAAAGTGAGAAAAATTGAAAAATACATAAAAGTTTTATTGTGAAACTGAAAAAATAATGCTTATTACAGTTCTCAATGGGCCTGAAAATACAAACCTGAACCCGAAACCGACCCGAGTGAGTTGAGGCCCAAGCCTGGCTCGCCCGAGATGTTATTACCAGAAAAGGCAGCGCAATGTACAGTACATAGGCAGTGGCTCAAATCACATACATAGCACAATGGGGTGAGAGAGAGAGAGAGAGAGAGAGAGAGAAGGAGAGAGGAGCTAGCAACAGGTGCGTGTTGGCTAGGGAATCAATTGAAAATGGTTTTGATAGGCTAAACACAGACACAAAAGATTGAAGAAGATAATTTTGTCTAGTAAAAATATATTATGAATTTTGGAAATTCTCCATCTATCTTTTTTCAAAAACTTTTGAACATTTCCTACTCGTTATAACATGGTATAACTCCAGTGTTCTCTGAACACCCCGAAGAAGGCGCAAGCCGACACGTGTTCAACACCAATCAACTTGGGCTTGATTCAAGCCAAATTAAAGACCTTTTACATTTTTCATACTTCCTTGAGTGCCTGGACCTGGATTTTTTATATATATATATATATATATATATATATATATATTCCCCCCCGATCTTTTATCCCATTTTTATCCCCCCATTAGTGCTAATTTAATTTATTTATCCTGGTTGCTACTCCACCCTCTGCCGATCTGGGGAGAGCCGAAACTGGCTCCATGCTTCCTCCGAGACGGTTGGTTCCGGCTGGTTCCTTCCAACCAGTTCCCCTCCCTCTGAACAGGCGCCCTTAACGACCAGAGGAGGAACCACATTAGCAACCAGGATATTGCATGTTTTGGTGAAGGGGGTTCCTGTATGAAGGAAACCCCCGGGAGGCACGGGGAGAACATGCAAACTCCACACAGAAAGGCCCTTTTGACGACCCCACCCGGGCGGTGGGCACTCGAGGACATGCGGACGGGCACGCATTCCTTCAGCGCTCACGGCGTCCCAGGTGGGAATCGAACCCAGGACCTTCGAGCTGTGAGGCGACAGCGTTTACCACTGCACCACCGTACCCCCCCGGACCTGGATTTTTTTATGCCTTTTTGGTTATAAGTCTTCCTCTCCATTTTGTTCTCTGGAGTTATAGGAAATGTCTGGATCACGCGAGTCAAAACAACGCAGCACCACTGGAATCTGATTCTACATTAATACAGTGGACTCCTCTTATAGTGATCACTTTGGGACAGGTCAAATTATTATTACTATTATTATTATTATTACTTATATGCAGGCCCGCTCCAACCCATTACGCAGAGTACGCAGACTGCGTAGGGCATCACGTGACTGAGGGCACCAAAAAAAAAAAAAAAAAAAAAAAAAAAATTTTTTTTTTTGGTGCCCTCAGTCAGGCCACTCACTGAACAGCAGGCCAGGCGCCGCCTACTGGTTTACTAGTGGTTTTATTACTTTATTCAGGGTGCATCTCATTGTAAGATTGGACTCGGCCCAAATTGGGCTTCAAACGGCCCAAATTGGGCTTCAAGCGGCCCAAATCTGGCTTCAACCGGCCCAAATCTGGCTTCAACTGGCCCAAATCTGGCTTCAACTGGCCCAAATCGGGCTTCAGACGGTCCAAATCTGGCTTCAAACAGCCCAAATCTGGCTTCAAACGGCCCAAATTGGGCTTCAAACAGCCCAAATTCTTCGCCGCCGCCCTTCGGACGCCGGCACGCACGTCGGCCTGTATCGGCCTGGCCTGCTTGGTATCTAATGCCCGGCCTGAATTATGATCCCAGTCCGCCCCTGCTTGCATGTACAGTTTAACAATCACTTGTTTGCTGACATGTACAGTAATTCTAACAATTGTTTGTTTCCCACATGTAATGAAATGTGAGATACACTAGTATCGTTCATAATTAATGATTTTGCAGTCTTTCGTTTGACAGTTATTGAAAGTTTTACGGGGGGGGCACCACAGAACAATTACGCTTAGGGCACCCAAATGGCCAGGATCGGCCCTGCTTATATGATTATTACTATATTATTATTACTATTACAGGGCCTAAATTCGGCGCAGGATTGCGGTTATCGCGCATATTTTCAGCAATTCCTGCAGATTTTGAATTCATAATGAGGGGCCAGTCCCGCATGCATTTGACTATGTTAAGCCGATGGTGCAGTCTGGAACGTTTGTTGCTAAATACAGACGTCTGGTCGGACGGGCTGCACAGCAGATCAAATTCACCTATCGACTTCCGCTGGCTGCCTAGTCACACAACAACACACGCTCTTCTCCTCTCTCGATAACGCTAAGTAGGGCTGGGACGGATCAGAAAACCCACGGATCGGATCGCGTGACGGATTTTGAGCCACGGATCACGGATTTTTCGGATCAGCAAAAATAAATAAATAGGCTATATCAGATTTTTTCTCTCAAAATTAGATTTTTGATTTTAATTTTTAATACTATTATACTTCTCTAACCATTTGTTGCCCTGCACAGCTCAAAAAAAAAAAAATTCTCATGACACAATTTATGCTTTTACTCTGAAGGCAAAACAACCCAACTTCCTGTTTTAGGTGGCACTGCGCCTAACTTCCTGCCTGTTGCTTGCTAACGTAGTCACATGACACGGGTACAGACCAGACCGGGTGAGTCTGGAAACATAACGTTGATGCTACGTTATGCTACTCGGTGGCCCCACGTGTTGTTTTGTTGTTATGCGTCCAAGGCAACATTTCACCATCCGGTGATAATGTGTTCGTGAAACGTGTGCGCGTGTGTGTGTGTGTGTGTGTGTGTGTGCGTGTGCGTGTTGTGGCTCGTGCTATCTTGTGCAGCGCGCAACATGCTGCTCGCATTCCTGTGCTTTTTCAGAGGTGTTGAAATAAGTTTGCTGTCTTTAGTAGCCACTAGCCACAGCCTTCAGAGAGACTTTACAGCGAAGGGATGAGGAAGCTCACTTGTGCTTGCCATGATGATGCCTGTCTGTGTCTGGCTGCGCTGCAGGTGTTCTCATACACTAACGTTAAACGTTAAATGAAACGAAAGGGGGGGGGGGGGGTCCGCGGACCAAGACGTTCCGAACCGTGTGCCGAACCGTGGGGGCTGATCCGTACGGGTCACGGATTATCCGTGATCCGTCCCAGCCCTAACGCTAAGCCTCTGCTGATTTGCAATAAGTGCAAGGGTTCCGAACCCTATAGGGCTGAAACTGAGAACTATAATGATCAATCAATATTTCAAGAAGCCAATGCAGTAATGTACAGGGAATTGGAGCTTTGTGTTAGAATAAAAAGCCTTTGTGTATCTTCTGGCCTGCCCAAACACACCTTGACAGTTTTGTGGGAGCAGTCTGTGGTGGGGCTGATGAGCGAGATGGAGATCCTCGTCAGGTGAGTGGGTACCTGGGATGACCCGGCCCCGCTCGAGACCACATGGACAGGCATGACAGCAAGATGGCCTGTCTGGGAGAAATGAAGAAAAACAATGAGATGAATTTCTGTCCAAACAAATACTACGTAAATTGTACGGGAACTGAACATTTAGAGTTTACACAGCCATAAGTGCAGTTATTGCAGAAATAGACTCAATAAACAGGAACAGGAGGATGCAACAGCAGAGTTTCTCGGCGTAAAAGGCATTTTCGCCGTTCTTCCAAGTGGATTTGGATTTGACTGGATTGGCTGAAGGACTGGCTACTTCCACCCACTAAAATGACGAAACCGAATATGAGTTGACTGATCCGGATCCGGATGGTTTTAACCAGTCTATACTTTGATTAGGGATGCACCGATATGAAAATTTTGGCCGATGCCGATAACCGATATTAACATTGCTGTTATGGCCGATAACCGATATTTACCGATGTCGATATGATCTGTATAAAACCACATTTTTATGATCATCACATTTTGTACATACTGAAAAACACATGTTAACACTGAATTTGAAAAAGTTATGCATTTCTTTATTTGCAAAGCCTTTGGAAAAGCCCATAAATCATAGATTTACTGCATTATTTCATATCAATGTGAAGAATTTGGCTGATAATGATAACCGATATTAACATTGTAACATCTGACCGATACCGATATGACCGATATGTTAAAAAAATGACTAACATCGGCCGATACCGATATGATTGCCGATATATCGTGCATCCCTAACTTTGATCCATTTCAGTCAAATAATGGAAAATTCTGCAATATTCCATGTTTGACAGTTGATTCCATTTTTATTACAAAACTGCTGGCCAATGGCCATGTTCCCAGCAGCTGGTACTTCGCTTCCTTTCACAGCTCGTTAGTTTGATATGGAGATTTGACTCAAGCCGCTAGCTTGTATGGTCAGGGAACAACCTAGGAGGCAGACAAGCCAGTCACTCAACCATACAGTCACTCAACCATACAGTCACTCAACCATACAGTCACTCAACCATACAGTCACTCAACCATACAGTCACTCAACCATACAGTCACTCAACCATACAGTCACTCAGCCGCTTAGTCAGGCAGAAAGAATCCGATGCGGGCAGACGGGGCAGCAGCAGTGGAGTAACGGATGATGAGTGATGGTTGTTATAGGCTACTACGGCGGTTATACTATTTAATATTGCTGTTATTAGATTGTATAATTCTGTAATACTTCTAAAGGTGTGGCTTTAACTGCAGAATTGTGTCTGTGAGAGTCTGAATAAAACTGTTTTGTGAATAAAGCACAGCCGTAGATAATGATGCTTCAGCACGGGTTGGTAAATGTCTTGCTTGCTTTTCCCCGCGGCGCGCCAGACATTTATGCAATGCACACCACACATGGCTTTTATACTAGACATCACAATGTTACGATGGTGGGGGCTGAGACCATCGGCTGTGCCCGACATCGTCGATGGACGATTCCATCGCCCCAACCCTAGTGAACGGAGCGATACGCTACCTTTTTGATCCCGTTTGAATTGTGCCACGGGGTCCACATTTCAACTTTTCAACACAAAATGGCCCTCATCATCGTCACGTTTGTTTGTTTCCCCCCCCCCCAAAATCCCCCGCCCCCTGGGAGGAGGCCCCTAATCTATATCCTGCTTGGGCCCCCAGATGGATAGGGCCGGCCCTGCCTGTGAACCTATGTTGTCCAGCATTGCATTGCCCCGGGGCGCTCACTGCAGTATGGCCACCCCTGGAGCTCCAGAGGGGAGGGGTTTTAGCTCCAGAAAGGAGGAGCTGAGGCTCCATTGAAGAAGCCGGCCCAGCTGCAATCGGCTGCAATGAGTTAACTCACTCCCGGGAGAATGTCTCGTCCTCTCGGTGAACGATGAGGCATCGTCACCCCCCACCTGCCCCAGAGCCCCCGCTGGATTATAGGACGGGTCCTGTCCCTCTCCCCTGAAGCTGTAATTTGTATGCTTCCCGCATCGACTAGGACCGCGTGTCCGTGTGTGTGTGAGCGTGCTCTCGGCTCGGCCCCCGCCCTCCCCTCTCCCCTCTCTCTCACGGCTCAAATTTCACTCTTCAGCCTCCCCAGACAGAGTGACAGAGCGAAAATGGCTCCATGCGGAAAAGTGACGTCAAATCAGCATACACTCCCCTACCCTAGGCTCTTGTGCGGACGATTTTCGCCTGGCCGTGCACACCCCGAATTTTGGCCTTACTTCCGCGAGCAGAAACCCGCATAGACTCAGAGTATAAAAGCTCCACACGTTTCCTCGTCAGGATTGTCTCATTTCCGTGCGACCGGGTCAAACGTAAAGCATATTCCGATTGTCCTCAAGATCGGAATATGCTTTTGCGGAGGAGGACAGCGAGGCGCTTGCAGGCGCAGCAGGCTCCACACCAGCCCGGCGGTGTCCACCCGCTGTGCCGACCACCCCCAGTGCCCACAGGCCGCAATGCCAACGGCGTGGGGGCTGGAAGAGGTCCAGCTGAGCGGCTCTTAAAGTTGTAGGGATGTGTGTGTGTTTGTGTGTGTGTGTGTGTGTGTGTGTGTGAGAGAGAGAGCGTTCAGAGGCAGGATGAGCAGGGCTCCATGCTGCTTGCAGGTGGGCTTCCCACATCTCTGGCAGGTGCGTCACAGGTGCGTCAGGGGCGGGCGAGGGGCGGGCCCTGCAGCAGTGTGTGTGTGTGTGTGTGTGTATGTATATGAAGAGAGTGAGGCGAGAATGACCATTTTTATCTCTGTACCTGCAGTTTTTTTTTTTTTTTTTTTTTTTTTAACTATAGCAAAATTGCCTGCAAAACATGAGAAAATGTTGCAAGCTGCTGAAAAATACTAAAAACTAAAATGTTGAAGCCTTAAAGGAGAATTTCGGTTTTTTCGAACCTGGAGCCATCTCCTGCCATTAATTATGATTTGTCCACTCACCAGGCGATCCCCGTGGCGTATCTGGGCGTCCTAGCGTTGTTTTGATATCAATAGCGTCCAAGTCAGTCGTAAAGTGGAGTTGATTTGGGGCCAAGTGTGAGCCTGTATTTCCTGCATCTAAATAGCTATTTTTCTTCCCTTTTTCGCCAAATATCGCCGTAATCTGATCCGTCAACATCCAGCCGAGTGTTCTTTCACCCCAGGCTGTTTCCTGGAGTGCACAGGGATCAAATTACCTCAAACGTGATCTAGGTCACCAAGTCTCGTGAAGTCCCGCGATACTTTCCTGTCGACTGGCCAAATACAGGCAGGACGCTTTGCGGTCGTGGTTTTAGCGTAACCTATGTGGGGTTTGGCGTAACCTATGTGGGGTTTGGCATAACCTTCGTTATTTCGAATCCCACATAGGTTACGCCAAACCCCACATAGGTTACGCTAAAACCACGACCGCAAAGCGTCCTGCCTGTATTTGGCCAGTCGACAGGAAAGTATCGCGGGACTTCACGAGACTTGGTGACCTAGATCACGTTTGAGGTAATTTGATCCCTGTGCACTCCAGGAAACAGCCTGGGGTGAAATAACACTCGGCTGGATGTTGACGGATCAGATTACGGCGATATGTGGCGAAAACGGGAAGAAAAATAGCTATTTAGATGCAGGAAATACAGGCTACCACTTGGCCCCAAATCAACTCCATTTTACGACTGACTTGGACGATATTGATCTCAAAACAACGCTAGGACGCCCAGAAACGCTGCAGACATCGCTAGGTGAGTGGCCAAATCATAATTAATGCCAGGAAATGGCTCCAGGTTAAAAAAAAACGAAATTCTCCTTTAAGTCCAAAAAGTCTGGAGGAAGGCGTTAAAAAAATCATTTTTGTAAAAAGTGTCTCGGGGCCCAAAAATAGCACTTTTTTGCAGTTTATAATAGTTCTTAATGGGAAAATGACTTGGCCATTTTTGGACACTAATGCAACAAAAGTCCCATTTGTATTTTCCCGGGGCCAGAAATGCCTGTAGGTACTCAAGTGTTCAGATCCTTGATATAAGCACCAACCCCCCCCCCCCCAGCCAAGTTTCATAGGATTTATGGCAATTTAAAGCACATTTCTAACAATGCGACCAAACCTACCTAGCCAAAAAAAGCCTAACGCATATTGAGAGATGGAAAACAATCTATTGTTTTTAATACAAAATATAAAATAGACCTGTTGTTCACTATATACTGTACATGTAGTGCTACATTTCTCATGTTTAAGTGCAAATGTTTTTGATCAGTTAACTTCAAGAGCCCTTGATGACCTTTCAATTATGAACATACAACATACCATGCACATCTATGCATCATCACCTTGGATTTACAATGTGAAATATAATCGCTTCATCTGATAACGGAAAGCCCTTTCCAGTGTTCTTTTAATAGGCTACGTCATGTGGAGCACTGCCACGGTTTATTTTTTTTCAGGCGACTACTCTTTCGTTTTCCTTACTCGTCATCTCAGACAACACCCTGCGAATTCCACTGCAGGCGCCAAATTCTCAGGAATTTGAGGGCCGTTTCTGAGACTCAGCATGCAAGGCAGCGTGTATATAAGTCGACGCTGCACGCGGCACGGAGAAATTAATTAAACCCAAAGCGTGCATTTCGGGGTCGTTCAGTGATGTCACTTGAGCAATTGTGATGTCATCATCAGTGATGTCACTCGAGCAATTATGATGACATCAGTGATGTCATAATAACTCCTGGCTGAGGTTGTATAAGTGGTGGAAGACAGCCAATGCTCGCTTATGATAATTTCCCTCCAAAAACAATAATTTGGGGTTTCAGGTACGATAATTCAACATTTCCCACCTGGCAACACTGTGACTTCCTGTTCAAAACGCAGCTGTTTTACCTTGTGAAACCAGAGATCGCCTCTCTGGTCAAAGCTAGTGACAGCCCATGGACACCAACATGGGCAGTGAGTGATGTACTCGCTATCGCCCAGTCAGCCCTGCCCCGCTGCTACAGCGTGGTTGGCTGCCTTGCTGTATTTCCATCTTCAATTGGTCGATTTCGAAATGCCCCTCCTTCCCTCGCTGCCGTCTGTCGCTCACCACCTTGCAAAGCATGCTGAGATACCTGACGTCAGGACATCACAAACGACAAGACAAGAGGTGGGGCCAAAACCGAAATAGACCAATTGAAGACAGAAATACAGCAAGGCAGCCAACCAAGCTGAAGCAGCGGGGCAGGGCTTGACAGGGCAAGTGCGAGTACATGCGAGTTTATCGCATTTGGTGAGAAGGGGGTCTGACGGGCCCTACACACCAAACGCGATAAACTGGCATGTACTCGCACTGGCCCAGTCAGCCCTGCCCCGCTGCTACAGAGTGGTTGGCTGCCTTGCTGTATTTCCATCTTCAATTGGTCGATTTCGAAATGCCCCTCCTTCGCTCGCTGCCATCTGTCGCTCACCAGCTTGCAAAGCATGCTGGGATACCTGGGGTCAGGACACCCAAGTGACAAGACGAGAGGAGGGGCCAAAACCGAAATAGACCAATTGAAGACGGAAATACAGCAAGGCAGCCAACCAAGCAGCAGCAGCGGGGCAGGGCAGGGCTTGACAGGGCAAGTGCGAGTACATGCGAGTTTATCGCGTTTGGTGTGAAGGGGGACTGACTCACTGGAAGCAGGCTGCAGCGATAAGCTCTGCCACAGGAAGTGTACTTAGTCTCTCAAGCCAGACTATGTTTACATTTTAAAAACTGCGACAGTTCACACAACTTTAACTAAACATGCATATATCATATATCAGACTCTTGAGCTACTTCTGCCCTCGCTCAAAAGGTCAAAATATAAGCGATGTCATGTATAGTTCTTTAGATATTAATGTTTGTTTGGCACAACTCATACTAGTTAACTGCCACGGTTCCGGTTGTTTTGCGGTCTCGTGACGTCACGCTGATTCCTCGTATAGCACGTTTACAGAGTTGGCCAGCTTGTGGATCCTATTGACTATAAGCATGCCTTAAGCCACGTTATACGAGGTGTGCACTAGCGATAACAAGGCGACATTAAACTGCGAGATTTTCCATTGAGTTTGGTCGGAGCGTCTCTCCACAATACATGAAGCATTTAGCCGGGTAACGTTAGCCACTCACAAACCTCTGCAACTGGCAGCACATTTCACATTCAGTTTAGGGCCTGTATCTGTATCGATCGTAACCAATCACCATCTGACCGAAAATACATTACACTGCGGAAATAAAACAAGAAAACTTACTGGCTGCTGTCGAAGTGTGTTTGTTTTTCCCTCGCTTGGTTTCGAACTGACGGAGTAACAGCTATTATGTTGCGCATGCGTGTTAGCGTCGGGAACCCTCCTGCCAGGCCCCTTGTGCCAGGCGGACAGTGATTTGGGGGGGCCCTAGGGAAAGGCAAGCCCCCCCCCCCACACACACACATTTTAGTACAGTAAAGTGAACAGTACAATTATCCCACTGTTTTTCTGAACAAAACTTGAGTTCCAACAGTTTGAATAATATTGCAATGCAGCATCCCACCCCTCATAAATAGTGATTACCATTACTCAATGATGATGAACAGGGAAATGGAGGTCTGTTTATCATTCATCCAGCACTTTCTTTCTTAAGTTTCAGTGTCCTTCACTTTCAGGTCTTAAGTTTCAGTTTCCTTCACTTTCAGCTCTTAAGTTTCAATTTCTTTAACTTGTTAGTTGATTTTTACAGCAAAGGACATGTAAATAAGGATTAAATTAAAATGCTGTAACGTGTGTTTACAGAACAGGAAGTTACAAGCGCATGTTAATGTGCGTCCCTCTAACAGGTCCGTGCGGCAACTCCAACTCATAGCTAGAATCCCTATTACAGGACACATGCCATGGTTACATATTTGAAGGGATTTATCACATTAAGATTGACTAAAGGTGTTCCTACTTGTTGTGAGGACTGTGTGTTTCGGGAAATATCACTATCGCATGTTCAACTATGTGTATGAATCTTAAATGTATTTAACATAGTATTTGCCTGTCTGTCAAGCTACATGAAGAAAATCATTTCAATACTGTCTGTAGAGAAATGTGTTCTTTATCATTATTTCAATAATAATAATTATTATTATTAATAATAATGTCTGCCACAATAAAGACATCAGCTTAACAGAGATGTTTTATATAAAATATGGAATTTAATTTCCATCAAATGTATAATGTACAATGCATATTTGAACATTTCTATAAAACATTTAAAAACTGACTTACAACATGCTCATAGATGGATATTCCAGCCAATACAGAAAAATTGAAAATATTTCAATCTACACTGAACAAAAATATAAACGGCACTTTTGTTTTTGCTCAAATATTTGAGCAAAAGAAGAGTTGAAATAAAGATCTGACTTGTTCTATGCACACAAAATGCATATTTCTCTCAAATTTGGTTCACAAATGTGTTTAAATCCGTGTTAGTGAGCGCTTCTCCTTTGGCTGGTCATAAAAGGCCACTCTAAAATGGGCAGTTTTATCTTTAAAAAAAAATACATTTATTGGACACTGAACTATGGCTCTCACATGACACACGGACATGCACATGGCTACAGATATGCATTTTTTTTTAAAGACCAGTCAGTCAGTATATCTGGTGATAGAACTGCGCATTTTAGAGTGGCCTTTTATTGTGACCAGCCCAAGACAGACCTGTGCAATAATCATGCTGTTTAATCAGCATCTTGATACACCTGTCAGGTGGATGATTATCTTGGCAAAGGAAAAGTGCTCACAAACAGATTTTTAAACTTTTTTCTCAACTCATGGAAAATCTGCAAACAAAAGTGTTGTATTTAGATTTTTTGTTCTTTCTGTACATATTTTTTAATAAATATGAATCTGGTCAAAAATATATTGAAAAGGTTTTTGATAGCCTTCATCTGCAAAATATCATTTTTGTGCTTAAAGGAACAGTTCAACCAAAAACAAAAACTCTTGAAAGAAAATGAGGCACCATTGACTTCAGTTGTACTGTACTGAAGTCAATGGTGGCTGGTTTTCTCTTGAGTTGTGCTGGCAACCACTGTGTTATATGGACAAACCTCACCTGTGTTTCAACTGGTATGAGGGAAGGTGAGTAGATAGATGATGACAGAATTTTCATTTTTGGGTGAACTGTTCCTTTAAGTTAAGACATGTATGTAACAGCCAAATGAGCTGGATTAGTGGGCGTGTAGAATAAAGGATGAAGGGTTAGGGAAGTCATAGGAGATACAGAGTCCCTGAGATTGAAAGAGAATGTGGTAAAAACAAAAGGTGACATTTCTCCATCCAATCAATACCAGGGTCTCGTTTTTAAAACAACCAGTTCACTATTACAAATCCATGCCATGAAAATGGCAATCATATAAAACATATAGGAAACGACAGCTGCAGCACAGTACGCCACATTAAATGGGGGGGATACATTAAACAAATAAAAAGATACAATAAAGAAAACAAAAAGAAAAATGTTTTTCTTTCCAGTATTGAATGATGGCTCATTCTGACCATATTGATGAAGAAATCCATCTTCATGACTCCTTGCTCTTGGAAGACTTATTTTTCTGTGGACAACAATGACAAATTAATTTTGAGGTATTATCTTATACTATAAGATATAATAAGTTTGAATGCTATAAGATCTATTATAGAATTCACACTTATTACATCTTTTTGTTTGTTTGATTCATTTATGTCTACAATGCAGAGGTGAGACCACTCAACTTTGCTCAATCTCAGTCAAGTTTGAAGAAATTCAATTTGTGACTCGAGTCAAAGACATAATAACCAACTCTGCTACAATGGCATCAATTTGTAACATGATGAGGAAGATACCAGCATCTTCATACCTTTTTGTGGGTGTTATCTGCAGATGGTTGAAGGACTTGTGTTGGTGTGGAGACCTGGACAGGAGCTTCAGGTGTTTCCGGGGCCTCGGACGATTTCAACTTGCTTTTCTCTATGGGAAGACAGAATGTAAATGTAAATACAAGCGCGGAGAAACAGCACGACTGCCATTTTGTCACGATTTGTGTGGATTAGCTGCTCACTTTTCTTCTTCTTAGATGGAAGACTTGGAGTCTCGGGGGCAAATGGAAGTAGTGAGTCAGATGGAGGTAGTGGGGCAGATGGAGGTAGTGGGTCAGATGGAGGTAGTGGGGCAGATGGAGGTAGTGGGTCTGTGTCAAAAGAAATGTTTTCCAACTCTCTGTGCTTTTTCCTCTTCTCTTTCTTTCCTTCGAGGATCTGCTCCGACTTGTCCTCAAGATCAGCTTTCTCCTTTTTCTTCTTCTTTGCTTTCTTCACTTGGCCTCTCTCTGACTCTTCCTTCTGATCAGTTTTCTGCTTTTCCTCTTTTGTGTTTTCTTCCATAATTATCTGCTCGGACTTCTCGTGATCAGCTTTCTCCTTTTTCTTCTTCTTTGCTTTCTTTGCTTCAGGTATCTGCTCTGACTTTTCCTCATTATCAGATTTCTCCTTTACCTCGTTCGTCTTTTCTTCCATCTCATGATCGGTTTTCTCCTTTTTCTTCTTCTTTGCTTTCTTTGCTCCAGTTATCTGCTCTGACTTTTCTTCATGATCTGCTTTTGTCTTCTTTTCTTCCATTATCTGCTGTGATGTCTCCTCATTATCAGCTTTCTCCTTTACCTCGTTTGTCCTCTTTTCTTCTATCATCTCATCTGGCTTTTCCTCATGATTGGCTTTGTCCTTTTTCTTCTTCTTTGCTTTCTTGCCTTCAACTATACGCCCCGGCGTGTCCTCATCATCCTCTTTCTCCTTGTCTGTTGTTGTTTCTCCATCTGTCTTGTTCTTGTTCCCATCTACTTTTGTTCCCTTTGTCTCTTTCTTCTCCTCCTCCACAGGTTTATGAACAGATCCTTGTTCTGCGGCTTCGTTCTTCTTGTCTACTTCTTTCACGTCTTCTCCAGTCCCATTTGCCTTTTCTTCCACCTTCTCTTCGTCCTTTTTCCTCTTCTTCCTCTTGGGCTCGGACAGGCTCTCACATGTCTTTTCCACACCGGGAGACACGGCTTTCCTTTTCTCCTTCTTTGCAGTCTGCTTGGAGGCAGAGGGAGTGGCAGCAACCGGTCCATCAGCTGCAGCTTGGAGGCTGCGCTCTGGTCCCACGGAGAGGGATGCAGGTGCTGTCTTCTTTGCCCTGCTCGCCCTGGCTTTAGTGGTCTTGACCGGTGTCTTGGTCTTGGCGCTCTCCTCTACCTCGCCATCCTTCTCAGCTGTCCCTTTACTCTGTGTAGCGGGAGTCTCTGTTTTGGGGGGAGGCTTAGCCCGCGGTTTCCTGACTCTGGGTTTCTTGGGTGGGGGTGCGGAGGAGTCCAGAGCGTTGATGCTGTCCATCTTGGCCATGTCAGCCTCTGTGGACAGAACCAGCATGCTTAAGACAGTGAACAGACATAGCTAGTATAAAAAAACATCAATGGCAGCCAAACAGCGACTGTAACACAGCTGTTTGTATGAACTCACTCTCATTTCCATGGTGAAGTAGTTTGAGGGTGGTGCTGTCCTGTCTGATGGTTCTTTATCCTTCTAAACTGAAAGGACTCAGTCCTCCTCTGTTCATCTCCCCTCCCCCATTTCCACTCAGTTTCTACACTTTCCAGTACTGTCTTGCTGCTTCCCTCTCTTCTTCCTCTTCACCCTTCCTTCTCTCCCTCTTTCCGACACTAACGTCTTCTAGCACTCTCCAATCTCCTCATCCATTATAAAACATCAAGAGAAGCTCTTTCTCACCTGACAGGCCCAACATCACTTTCTTCCATTTCTCCACATCCAGACTGCTGTCAGAGTCTGAATCTTCTCCCCCGGCAGCGGGAGCAGGTGTTCCTGCCACACGAGCATCTGCAGCTTTATCCTCCCTCTTTTTCCTTTTCACCGGCACAGACTGTGAAGGAGAACAGCGAAGTTAATCTCACCAGTCCTTCAACTGTGACAGTCACATAATAATAATAATAATACAAAAAAATATATATATATTGCACCTTCTTTTTCTGTGTCTCTGCTTCCTTGGGTTTTGTATCTCTTGCTGATGCTTTTTTTGCCTTTGGTGTGGCTGGAGTCATAACTAGATTATAGGAAGTGAGAAGCAGAGGTTAAAAATGAAAAGAAACCACTTTTCTTATATGTTTTATTTCTGTCCCAAACTAAGGGTGTATTCACACCTCTAGGTCGTTTGCTTTGTTTCCGATTCAGGGGCTTAATTGATACAATTGTTGCATTTATGCCTTGGTTCGTTTGTGTTCACACAGCCACAAATCAAACGATCCAAATAGTATTGCCAAACTTCCTGGATTGGCCAGCAGACACTGATAGGCTAATAGCCTCTCGGGATGGAAAAAAATAATTCCCAGAGATTTTCTATAATGATTATAAGAATGGGTTTTGTTAGACCTACATTAGGCTATGTCGGGCGTGCGCCATGCGAGGAGAGAGAGAAAGAAAGAGGGAGGGATTGGGAGATTGCCTATTTAGGCTATCTATCGGGAATTTGGAGATAGAAGATCAAAGACCCTCGCAACGTCTGCTATTACTATCACGGAGACTTCAGACGATTACGCATATGAACACCTGTCCTGTCAGGAATACAATATTAATAAATAATTGAATAATAGCCTACGGACATTTCGAGGGAGACATGCAATCAGTCTGATTGTCTGATTGAACCAGACAATCTCATCACAAAGAAGGCTGGCTCTGATTACCACGACTTGTTTTTATTTATTTATGGAGACCAGATAAGTTGATCGAGTTCAAACTGATGATGTGATGATGTAAAAATCCCCCAGTTTATCCATGCAAACTGTTGATATCTGGGAGAGGTATGCTCTCAATTGTATAGCATTGTACTTTAGGATGTTACCTGAATGCAACACAGGTGATGACAGCCAATGACATGCACAGAAAACAGATGTGTGTGTGTGTGTGTGTGTGTGTGTGTGTCTGACCCTGTGTCATTATCAATAAACCACTCCGTGTGTGTGAAAGAACCACAGAGAGAGAGAAAGAGAAACTGCTCCACGTTTACATTTATTTCCTCGGTCTTGCTGCTACTCTGGGAGTGCACGCGAGAACTGCTGCATTAACCCACTCTGCTAACACAAACGCTAGTTTCACAATCGCCAAAACAGGATCTGAATGATGTTGTTTTTAAACAATAAAAATGCTCGTTCTTCAGGCCATTACGCACAGCGCAGTTGACTACGGCAGCTGGTTTATCCAAAAATGTGCAGTGTTTACTGCAGCTGTGTCGGATCGAGGTCGGATCACGTTCTGACCACAAACGAAATACAAACAGAGTTCGTTTAAAGCGGACCGAGACCACCCTTTCTTGGCGATCTCGGTCCGCTTGTTTTGTCCTGCATCCGAGTGCGATTGCTGTGTTCACACTCCCCCAAACGAACCGCACCAAGGGAACAACTGCTCCAAACGAGATAGGTGTGAATACACCCTAAGTAATTTCTGGACCTCTGTTTTTAGAACCATGTCAGACATTTTAGGAAAGGATTTGCAACCCTGTACCTTCATCTCACTATTTGGAGCTCCAGAAGACCACACTACTCCAACCGTTAAACAAGCTGATATTATGGCCTCTGCATCACTATTGGCTCGTCGCAGAATACTGTTAGACTGGAAGTCCCCTAAGCCTCCATCATCCACCATTTGGCTTAGAGACCTTGTCTTTTTTCTTAAGCTTGAAAAAATTAAATTCACTCTCAGGGGCTCCGTAGACCGTTTCTATAAGAAGTGGCAATGCCTGAAAGACTACTTTATTGACCTTCAAGGGGGCATCTGCTGTCAAAAAAAGAAAATCTGAAGGTGAGAATTAATGTTGACTGTTCATGTTTGCCATGTTTGTCCTTCAATAAAAATCATTGATTTTCTTTTTTTTAAAGAAACCACAGATGTATTAAACCTGATACAAACTGCTGCAGTCTACACACCACAAGCCTGCACCACTAGATACGTACCTACAGGGGGTGCTGTTACATCAGTGCTGCTGCCTTTCTTCTTGGGAGTCTTGACCGGAGGGGCGGCATCAGCTTCGGTCTGTGGAGTCACTGCATCCTTGAGTTGAATAAGAAGTGAGTTTAATAAATGTAAATGAAGATGGTTTACAACATTATAAAAGACAAGGAGGACAGGGTGAAGCACTGAATAAGAGTAACATATCAGGCGTACCTTCACTGAGGCTGCGTCCTTCTTGCTCTTCTGATCCTTCTTGGCTGAAGGAGCCGACATGAGGTCAAGTTGCTTCTTCACAGATGTTCCCGGGTGCTCGGACGTCTCCTTACTAGCTTTGGTCTTGGGTGTTGTAACGGTCAATGTTTCGGTCACTAAGGCCTTGGCTTTGCTCGTCTTGGGTTTCGTTTTAACCGTCGCTGTCGGTTTACTCGTCACCGTCGCTGGTGTTGCTTTTTGTATTCGAGCTGCCGCCTGGATCAGAGTGAAGACAGACATCACGACCAGTCATCAGTGACAACGTGACTAGGCTAGAAAGCAGGGATGGGCAGAGCTGAGGGTATGCAGGTTTTCATTCTAACCAGGCAAAATGCAAATATATTGGTAATATCCTTTGCCACAAAGTAAACACTGTTTCAAATCAGCAGAGTAGAACAAACTCACCTCTGTTGCTTCGTCTTCACTGTCTGAAGCTGTATCACTGCTTTCACTCCCCTTATTGGTCTCACCAATAAGGGGAGTTAGTTAGTGACTCGTTAGTTGTCGTTATATCCAATATTAACAGATAAGATATATTAAGATATTGGAAGAATGACTCACCAAAGCGGGAGAATCCTCTTCACTGTCTGATATGTCCGTGGTTTCACTGGTCTCGCCTGCCGCTGCGGTTGTAGGTTTGGCTGTGCTTCCTGGAGGAGGAGTCTGTAATATCAAGATAAAGCACTCAATCAGGTTGTCGATAAATCAGACAATTCTGCATATTTCTATTCTCAGTGTTGTAGTCAAGTCACTATATCTCCAGTCCGAGTTGAGTCTCAAGTCAGAAGATAATATAAGAGAGGGCTACGACGCTCTGGATCAAGTCAGAAGATCATATAAGAGAGGACTACGACGCTCTGGATCAAGTCAGAAGATAATATAAGAGAGGGGGTTGAAAACTTTAAAAAAAAGAAGGTGCTCTTTGGAACTCAAAAGGGGAAAGTCCATATAAAAATTGAAAAAAGTCCAAGGCAACTCTTCTTATGATTAAAAAGCCTGTATTCTATCTTGGCTAGTTCAAACACTCCAACATGTTTCGGCCTAAGCCTTCATCAGGGACAATCCATTTGTATTGAGTCTCAAGTCCCCAGTGTTCCGAGTCACCAAAGAAGAGTCTGAGTCGAGTCTCTAAACAGAGAGAGAGAGACGAGCAGGCATCAGTCATCAGTATATACTGTAAATGGGAGCTAGGGCACTGTCTGTCTGTCTGTTTCTTTGTCTGTCCCACTGATGACATCATTAGTGATGTCATAAATTCACTCACACACACAAGGCTATAGTTCAGTGATGATGTCACTGATGACATCACTGATGACGTCATCAGTGATGATGTCATCAGTGATGTTGTACATAGGCATTGTGACATCAATGTGTCATCACTGATGATGTCAGACTGAGGAAGAGGGAGGCGAGGGAGAGAGAGAGGAGAGAGAAGGGGGAGAGACTGAGGGAGAGAGAGAGGGGGAGAGAGACTGAGGGAGAGGGCGAGAGAGGAGGGGAGAGAGACTGAGGGAGAGGGAGAGAGAGAGGAGGGAGAGGGGGGGAGAGAGACTGAGGGAGGACTTCCGAGTCCCAATGCATGAACACTCGAGTCCAAGTCGAGTCACGACTACGAGTCCTGGACTCGAGTACTAGAACACTGTTGTAAGTAAACACACTGAAAATGAAATACGTCTTCACCTGTGGGAGGAGACTCTTGACTCACCTGTGGGAGGAGACTCTGACTCACCTGTGGGAGGAGACTCTGACTCACCTGTGGGAGGAGACTCTGACTCAGCTCCTCATTCCCAGAGCTGCTGTCATCCTCACTATCAGAGCTTTCAGCCTGAGTCTGGTTGGCGGCAGGTGTAGTTGTGATCTTTGTAGCTGGTACATGATTGGCTTTGGGAGTCTTTGTCGTTTTCTGTAGCAAGTTAGAGGAGAGAAGACATTAAGGAAAGTAGCTGCGATGCAATCTTGCTCTAACAATTCCAGTCTGTCTGTGATGTCAGAGTTATAACATCAGTCTGTCTGTGATGTCAGAGTTATAACATTGCATGAATGTCTCAAAATTAAAATCCCTGCTACTGCTCACCTTCCTGGCTTTATTCGGGGGTTTTGATAGCTGGGAACCTGGAAAAAAGGAAAGGCACACAAAGGTGGACAAGGTGGATTATTATTATTAATATCATTATTATGAGGCGGGAAAAGGTTGAGTGAACACCCAATAGAGGCCATTTACACCTGGCGTTAACATGTGTTTTCTGTGATCAGATTGCAATCAGATTGTGTTTTATCACTTGAAAGTACAGGTGTAAACACTCCCAAAACGCATTGAAGAAGGATTGCAATCTGAACGGCCAAACCACCTCCGGAGGTGGTCAGGGATCCATTGTGTACACATTGAACACAAGTGTAAATGCAATGTGTCCTCTCAATCTGGATACAGCAAGTTTATGCGGATTGAGAGGACAACCATTTCTGCAATCTGATTGCAATCTGATTGCAATCAGATTGCAATCAGATTGCAGAAAATGCATGTTAACGCCAGGTGTAAATGGCCTCATAGTGGCCAGAGACCGAGACAAGTCCTGAGTCAAAACAAGATTGAGACAAATCCGAGTGGTCTGGAAAGCAGACTCCAGTTCTACCGTGCTGGCTTGACTTTCCTGCTATGTTTAAAGTCAAGGTAGGGGAGAAAGTAGCAGTACCTTCAGCCAGAGACGATCTAAGCTCTTCAGCTGCTTCGGCGTTTCCAGGTTTACTAAAGAAAACAACATCAACAGTATGAACAACACTGTCACTATCTAATAAATGATTGGTTTCTAAAGGGGGGTTGAGCAGTCATACTCACTCTAACCATGACCGGTAGATTTCCAGTAACGATGCAGATATTTTTGGTTCCCCCTACAGAAAATGAATGGAAAAACAAACACGCATTAATGCAAAACAAAAAACATCTCAGCTAAAATCATTGAATCAACCTAAAGGTCTAGTATTGTTCAATTTTCAGCTCATTTTGTTTTCAAATATATTATGGCTCACGATAAGAAAAATGTTCTTGACATTTCGCAAATAAATTAAGTTTAGTTAAAAGGACATATTTGGTTCACATGAGCATTTATGCTATGTCAACAATTATGTTTCAGTGATCCTTGGGTTGATGCGGTGGAGTACGTGAAAACATTGCAACCCAGTCCATCAAAAAAAATGGTAAACTTGTTGAGCTTTTGACAATGCAGGTAGGTAACCCACTAACATGAGCGAGCTACTGTAACTTGTCCCAATTTCCCCCCGGGGATCATTAAAGTCTTTCTGATTCTGATTCTGGAACATGACTACATCAGCCAATGAAATATGAATTCCCAGATTTCAGACAATTAGTCTGAAGCTGCCTGTGAAAAAGGACTTTGAAAAGGGAGTCAGTTTAAATTCAACCACCACAAAAACTAAAAAACTTGGACCCATGCCTTTATTAGACACCTTGATAGTATATGATTACAAATGGAGGGAAATTTGAAGAGGGCGCCTTTAAATTGCAGCGCTTCTGGGACACGGGATCAACACAGCTTTATAACTTAACGCTAGGTAGTAAGTAGCAGGTAACAATCTGAATGTCAGCCTTTGTCAATGAATGCACAGAATCAATCATGATAATGTCACTGTAGCTGTTACAGTGCTACAATGTAGCACTTTAAAAACGGTCAGTTACATTGCTGTGCAGCACTTGCAACATTGATCCAAAGCTGTTAGCCTAGCCTACAGTATGCTACGTTACTTATCAGGAAGCGACAATTCCGACAAACCTCACTATCGCATACTACAGCCAACCAAACGCTAACTGGCAACGGACGAGGCTTTGGTGAAAGTGAACAAGCCATAGATAGCTGTCTGTCTGTATTATTGACCTGTGGGTTTCGTTCATTTCGCCTGTGGAGCTCATCTGCTGCTGACTGGAAACCATTCTCCTTCAAGTAGCGGTAGATCAAATGGAGCAAATGCTCTTGTTTTGATGCATTCACAGACATGCTCGGAACATGAAGCTAACAATTAACAGCGAAATGCACTCTTTAGAAATACTTTCGTCATAAATCTGGCCACATTGCACGCATATAGCTCAAAACACGCATGTTTACCCGTTGAACTTTGAACTGAGGAAGATGTTCCGGTTTCTGCTGTTTGCAATGCATCTTGGGACTTGTAGTTCGGAGATTTCCATGCACGCCAAAGCAAGAAAACAACCCACGGTGACGGTACTGTATTATTCGGTCAAAGTCAGATTCAGATTTCAGATTTTTTTTATTTACTCTGGACCAGATTTGTGCGGAGTAGGCTACAAACAAAACATAAAGAGCATCATACAAAGGTGAACAACCAGAATAGATCTTTGTTTTACATTATCATTTAAAAAGAAATAGGACATATGCTCAAAAACACGGTTATTATAAGAATTAAGCCTTTTTTTCCTGACTCGTAAAATATCTATGCTCAAAACCTTGGAGAGAGTTTTCTTGGTCTGCTACACCGCAGTTTCTGGCCAGCAAACCAACAAAGACCCTTTCTCTTTCCATAACTGCACTTTTCTACCAACCCATAACTTTCCTATGATTTAAGTCAATTTCAGCTCCATCACATATCCTGTCTTAGGGAAAGAAAGCAAACATGTGAGAACAGACGACCCACTCCCTTACGGCAGTCAAGGCCTGTGTGATTTGGAACCATCTCAATATGTTATATATAGGCACTGTCCCAGAGGCAATAATCTGGTTTTACTGGACGAGATCACGCAGAAAGGAACTGCGGCTATCATCTGTAGTAAGTAGGCTTTAGGTGTAGGCAACTACAGTTGTCCTTCAACCTCTGTGAATGGAAGGAAAGAAAGAAGAAGCTACAAGCAATCAAGAGTTTGTTTCTTGAATAATTTCCCCAGCTGCTTTGATGCTTTCTTATTCTTTATATATCATTTTCGTCTTCTTTGTTCACTCTTAGTAGAGGCAGAGAGACCAGTGTCAAATCTGGGGAGCTAAAATCAGTAGCAACTGATCTGATGGGCAGGAGAAAAGATCCTTAGGGTTCGGCTATAACCCATTTACTACTACATCCACTAAGCATCCAGTTTACAGTAGCCTACCCACATTTCTCGAATAATTTTGCAATGCACACCATATTACTACATGTTTAACATTAGCTTGTTTTAAAATACAAACTGGCTGTCCCAACAGACCCCTGAAAAACAACACCTGGATGTGGCAATATGGTTTTTAAGGCATGTTTTTGAGGGATAATTTCCTGACAGAGACCTCTATTTCTTCTTCCTGTAGGTGTCAGTAAACACAGCAGCACTGATATGAACACTTCTTCCTGTAGGTGTCAGTAAACACAGCAGCACTGATATGAACACTTTGGCTCAGTGAGATCATGATAAAACAGGAACTTTGACCAAACCAAATTCTGGCTTCATGTTTACTGAGATGGATTCTCTCTGTCTGTGGAGAACTATGCTGACAGTGTGCAAAAGAACATGAAGAAGAGGGGCAACCTACTGACACAAAAACACCTGTATTATCATTTACATCTTCAAATAGCCACCTGGCACCACCTCTTATGGCCATGATCACCTGAGCTTTCTCCCTGTTTCAGCATCACGGCAGGAATAGCATCATCCCATCCACACAACCCATCCAGTGACTGTCTATAGGAGGACAGCTCAACAACTTTCCAAAAGGTTGATCTCTTGCTCTCATGTGTGTATGAATAAGAGTGTTATGTTCTGTTTTGTTCTGTTCTGTTTGCTTTTGTTTTGTCTTGTTTTGTTTTGGAGGTGAAACTTTGTGTGATGGTGATTGGTTGGCTGGGAGTGGATCTGAGAGAGCTGGTGGTGAGACCTCGGGTCAACCTGGGGGAGAGCGCTGGGTAAGCAGGGGGTCAGCAGGAGCAGAGGGATGAAAGAGAGCCATTCATTGGGGCAAAACCAGGAAAGGAAAGGAGTGCGTAGTCCAAAACCCAACGTCGAAGTGTTCAGCGCTTCTCACCACCAGCTTGATTTCACCATCTTACACACACACACAGACACACACAGACACACACATGCACGCACGCACACACACACACACACGCACACACATGCACACGCACACACCACAGTTCTGGCACAATGACTTGGTTATGAGGCTGAGTCAGCTTCCATTCTCAGCACGTTGATGGGAGAGACCACCAAGGTTTCATGGAAGAACAACTATTTGTGAAATGAGAAATTGAATATTTCCTCAGCTCGCTTTTCCATCAAATCATCACTAAATTAAAAGTGGTGTGTTTGTGTGTGTTTATGAGAGAGAGAAGTTATATGGGACAGAAAGAGAGAGAGAGAGAGAGAGAGAGAGAGAGAGTAACCTACATGTCCTTGAGCAGGAGAAAACGAGGCAGAGCCTTCCCCCTGGCTTTGACTGCATGTAGCTGTTTGTACAGGTTCCCCTTGTAAATGGCACTCTGTTTCACAGGAAATAAATCTACTTCACATTCCTCGCATTTAGCCACTCACATCTCCGCTCACAAGTCCGCAGGTAATTAACTGCAGCCAGTGAGCAGGTAATTAACTACAGCCAGTGAGCAGGTAATTAACTACAGCCAGTGAGCAGGTAATTAACTACAGCCAGTGAGCAGCGGGTTTGTTATTACTGGGGACTTCTAATGTGTCACAACCTGTCAGGGCAGCATGGTTTTGTACAGAGGGGGAAACGGATTTACGCAAAACGCATTGAATTGAGTTGAATTAATTGAATTGCGAATGCGTGGAGTTGGAATTGGACCTAACGTCGCCCAGCTCTCAGGAAACAGACTTAGAGTTGAATTAGATTGACAGGCAGGAAATATAATTGAATTCAATAAAATGCCATCCAATTCCACCTCTAAGTGAGGCTGTCTCGCTAAACATTATTCTGTACATAAACATTATGAATCAAATAAAAGAGTTAACCAAATCATACTAACATACATCCAATCATATCATATGTTAAGATTACATGTTCTGCATCATAATACCACCTCCACATCCCTTATCCCTAATCTTGTTGTAATCACAGATGTGTGGTAAGAAATTACAAAAACAATGTTACAGCATTTCCTTAAATTACATTGAATTTCCCAAAATAATAGACTAATTCAATTCCAATTATGTTTCCTGTATTTTATCAATTTAGATTTGAAAGGATTATTACTGAGATGTTCATTCATTAAAGGAATAGTTCACTCAAAACTGAAAAAATTCATGCCAG